>NW_007163283.1:0-743 GCF_000164805.1 Carlito syrichta
TGAAGAACATGTGATACTCGGATCTTGTTTCTGTGAGAGGGTCACTCAGTATTATAGACTCTAGTTCCATCCAGGTTGCAGCGAAATTCATGATTTTGTTCTTTTTATGGCTGCGTAGTATTCCATCGTGTATATGTACCACATTTTTTTAATCCAGTCCTCTTTTGATGGGCAGCATGGTTGTTTCCAGGTTCTTGCTATTGTGAACAATGCTGCGATAAACATACGTGTGCAGGTATCTTTTTTATAGAGTGATTTGTGTTCTTCAGGGTATATTCCCAGTAGGGGGATTGCAGGGTCATATGGAAGGTCAATTTTTAGAGCTTTTAGGAATCGCCACACTGCTTTCCACAGAGGTTGCACTAGTTTACACTCCCACCAACAGTGTAGAAGTGTTCCCTTTTCACCACACCCTCTCCAGCAGCTGTTATTTTTTGAGTTGTTGATAATTGCCATTCTGACTGGAGTTAGGTGGTATCTCAGTGTGGTTTTGATTTGCATCTCCCTGATGATTAGTGAGGTTGAGCATTTCTTCATGTGTTTGTTGGCTGCTCGAATGTCTTCTTTTGTGAAGTGTCTGTTCATGTCTTTTGCCCATTTTATAATGGGGTTGTTTGTTTTCTTCTTTTCAGTACGCTTCAGTTCCTTGTAGATCCAGGATGTTAAGCCTTTGTCAGACCTAGAGTTGGCAAATACTTTTACCCAGTCTGTAGGCTGTCTCCCTGCTCTCTTGATGGTTTCTG
>NW_007163284.1:0-747 GCF_000164805.1 Carlito syrichta
GATGCCTCCTCTCTCTGATTGCTCTAGCCAGGACTTCAATACTATGTTGAACAGGAGGGGTGAGAGTGGGCATCCTTGTCTAGTTCCAGTTTTCAAGGGAATTGGTTCCAATTTTTGTCCATTTAGGAGTATGCTGGCTGCGGGTTTCTCGTAGATGGCTTTTACTATTTTGAGGTATGTTCCCCGTATGCCTAGATGTTCAAGGGTTTTTATCAAGAAGGGGTGCTGGATTTTATCAAAAGCTTTTTCTGCATCTAATGATATGATCATGTGGTTTTTGTTTTGACATCTGTTGATGTATTTAATTACATTTATGGTTTTACGAATGTTGAACCAGCCTTGCATCCCAGGAATGAAGCCTACTTGGTCATGGTGGGTGATTTTTGAGATGTATTGCTGAATCCGGTTTGCTAGGATCTTATTGAGAATTTTAGCATCTATGTTCATCAAAGATATTGGCCTGTAGTTCTCTTTCTTTGTTGGATCTTTACCTGGCTTGGGTATCAATGTGATGTTGGCTTCATAAAATGATTTGAGGAGAGTTCCATCTTTTTCAATCACCTGAAATACCTTCAGTAGAATTGGTATCAGCTCCTCCTTGAATGTTTTGTAGAATTCTGCTGGAAAGTCATCTGGACCAGGGCTTTTTTTTGTAGGAAGTTTTCTTATTACGTAGTCGATTTCCTTGATTGTTATTGGTCTATTTAGGGTCACAATTTCTTCTTGTTCCAACCTAGGTAGGTTGTG
>NW_007163285.1:0-778 GCF_000164805.1 Carlito syrichta
TCGTCTGATACTATTTGCCTTATTAGTGTCGTGTTATACTACGTGCATTACTTTTCTTATTAGTGTCGTGTGATACTACTTTCATAAATATTGTCGTGTGATACTACTTTCCCTATTAGTGTCGTGTGATACTACTTTCCTTATTATTGTAGTGTGATAGTTCTTGCCTTATTAGTGTGATGTGATTCTACATGTCTTATTAGTGTCATGTGATACTACTTTCCTTATTAGTGTCGTGTGATAGTATATGCTTCATTAGGGTCGTGTGATGCTACATGCTTTATTAGTGTCTTGTGATACTGTGTGTCTTATTAGTGTCATGTTATACTACGTGCCATATTAGTGTCTTGTGACACTATGTGCCTTATTATTGTCATGTGATACTACGTGCCTTATTGGTGTCATCTGATATTACGTGCCTTATTAGTGTCATCTGATACTACGAGCCTTCTTAGTGTTGTCTGATTCTACGTGCCTTAATAGTATCATCTGATACTACATGCCTTCTTAGTGTCATCTGATACTAATTGCCTTCTTAGTGTTGTCTGATACTTCTTGCCTTCTTAGTGTCGTCTGATACTACTTGCCTTCATAGTGTCATCTGATACTACTTGCTTTTTTAGTGCCGTCTGATACTACTTGCCTTGATAGTGCCGTCTGATACTACTTGCCTTATTAGAGCCGTCTGATTCTAATTGCCTTATATTTGCCATATGATGCTCCTTCCCTTTTTAGTGCCGTCTGATGCTACTTGCCTTATTAATGCCGTCTGATACTG
>NW_007163286.1:0-814 GCF_000164805.1 Carlito syrichta
TTAGAATCAATATCTTCTTTAGTTTTCCTAGATGTTGCTTTATGAAAGTTGGCGCACCTATGTTGGCTGCATATATGTTTAGGAAAGATATTTCTTGTTGATGTATTGAACTTTTTATCATTATGTAGTGGCCTTAGGTATCTTTTTTGAGTTTTAATAGCTTGAAGGTTATTTTGTCTGATATTAAGATTGCTACTCCTCCTTTCTTTTGTATTCTGTTCGCCTGAAAGTTTGTTTCCCATCCTCTTACTTTGAGGCTGTGGGTGTTCTATTTAGTGAGGTGAGTCTCTTGAAGGCAATAGATTGCTGCCTGATGATATTTTATCCATTTTGCCATTCTATATATTTTCAGTGGTGCATTTAGTCCATTCACATTTAGGCTGATAATTGAAATCCAAGAGTTGATCCCTGTCATAAGGTTGTTACAGAGTTGTTGTTCCTGTTAGTTTGTTGTCTTTCTTTGGGTTTTGGAGTTGGTTCATTCGTTTTTAATCTTTTGCCTGTACTCTGGTAAGAATGTTGTTCTTTTTTTCCTTTTCTTCTGTGTTCAGTACTTTCTTAAGTGTTACTTGTGGTGGCAGCATAGGTTTTTAGGGTTTGGATTCTGGGAAAGATTTCAATTCCCCCTCACTAATTAAGCTTAGTTTGGCTGGGAATGTTATTCTTGGTTGAAATTGTTTATTTTTTAGAACTTTGAAGATAGGGCTCCACGCTCTCATAACATGAAGGGTTTCTGTGGATAAATCTGCTGCTATTCTAATTGGTCTTCCCTGATTGGTAATCTGGCCTTTTCCTCCTGCTGCCTTTAGGATTT
>NW_007163287.1:0-825 GCF_000164805.1 Carlito syrichta
TGGCTGCATATATGTTTAGGAAAGATATTTCTTGTTGATGGATTGAACTTTTTATCATTATGTAGTGGCCTTAGGTATCTTTTTTGAGTTTTAATAGCTTGAAGGTTTTTTGTCTGATATTAAGATTGCTACTCCTCCTTTCTTTTGTATTCTGTTCGCCTGAAAGTTTGTTTCCCATCCTCTTACTTTGAGGCTGTGGGTGTTCTATTTAGTGAGGTGAGTCTCTTGAAGGCAATAGATTGCTGCCTGATGATATTTTATCCATTTTGCCATTCTATATATTTTCAGTGGTGCATTTAGTCCATTCACATTTAGGCTGATAATTGAAATCCAAGAGTTGATCCCTGTCATAAGGTTCTTACAGAGTTGTTGTTCCTGTTAGTTTGTTGTCTTTCTTTGGGTTTTGGAGTTGGTTCATTCGTTTTTAATCTTTTGCCTGTACTCTGGTAAGAATGTTGTTCTTTTTTTCCTTTTCTTCTGTGTTCAGTACTTTCTTAAGTGTTACTTGTGGTGGCAGCATAGGTTTTTAGGGTTTGGATTCTGGGAAAGATTTCAATTCTCCCTCACTAATTAAGCTTAGTTTGGCTGGGAATGTTATTCTTGGTTGAAATTGTTTATTTTTTAGAACTTTGAAGATAGGGCTCCACGCTCTCATAACATGAAGGGTTTCTGTGGATAAATCTGCTGCTATTCTAATTGGTCTTCCCTGGTTGGTAATCTGGCCTTTTCCTCCTGCTGCCTTTAGGATTTTTTCTTTTATGCCTAATTTGTTTAGGTGAATTATTATGTGTCTGGGAGTTGGTCTTCTCATTTATTGTCTGCAGG
>NW_007163288.1:0-4144 GCF_000164805.1 Carlito syrichta
GAGAAGAGGCAGGGGAAGCCAGCCGTGGGCAGGTGGCAGTGGGTGACAGTCCCACAGTCGCCTTATCTGGAATACCCAAGTGGAAATCCCTAGACCAAGTCATCAAGGTGGTTAGGGTGCTGGACAGGATGAGGGAAAATGGATGGAGCAAGGGGCGCAGCCCCGCCGGGGGCGGAAGCCGGAGGTGAGCACTGGGAACCCAGAGATTCGAGTAAATTGCAAAGAATTACACGGAGGTGAGAGAAGAAAAGTTTTATTTAAGAAAAGTTCACCCCCAGAGTGGCTTAAGTTCTTTTCTTGGAGATGTTACACGTGGCTGCTGTGATTTCCTTGTGACTACCTGAAAGGCGGTGGCGCGCAGGAAGACTCAACACCTGCTAAGCCAAGAGATTTAGTGAGACAAACGTGGTGGCTACAGAGCCTGAGAATCAGGTTGCAGCGTGGAGGCAGGGGTGTGGCAGGTTTCATAGAAATTTAAAGCGACCTGTTGGTTTTCTGTTAATCGGCGTGAGGCGTTTTGTGGACTGGTGGGGGCTTTCACGGTACGGGAACGGTGGGCTTTGTTGTGGAAGAAGAACCCAGAAAGCCTTGTCCGAGCCTCCATGTTAGTTTGTCTGGGCGTCTTCTTCGGCGGGAGCGCCATTTTAGGTGGGGGCCATGCCTAGGCTTAGCCTTTGGAGGGGGCGGGTTCCTCCTCTGGCTGGCTGGGGCCTTTCACTACCTGTGGATGTCTTGGAGATCCTGTGACACAGAGACCCATTAATGTCTGTCCATATTGTCATAGCCCCAAGAGAAGGGTGCGGCAAGGATTCTAATTCTCCTGCACCTTCCCAAACGACCTTCCTGGAGCTAGTGGAGAGTTCACCTCCCCTTATCTCCTAGGCATTCCCAGGGAGTAGCTGCGGGGCATCCTTGGCTTCCCTGTAGATAGTGCCCAACTTACTGGAAGATCAAATCCCCACCTGCTCTCCCTCTGAGCGGTTATAACTTTTGGAATTACGAGTTTCGTGACTTTTACAATCCCTGCCCGATTCATGATGTCTTAGGCCTTGTAAATTCCCTTTACTCTAGGCAAGCTTGATTGCCACTATGAGATACCTGAGAAACCTGGAAGTCTGTTTCTGAAAAGAAAAAGTCGGTAAAGTTAATTTTACCTAAAGTGTGCATTTCTCCAAAAGCATAGCTTCTACTTTCTTATCATTGTGTCAGAGTTTCAGAACGAGATGAAAAGTGGCTTCCCACTCTCGGTCTGTCCTTTCGAGAGTCATTGGCAGTTTGTCACCAGGTCCATACCTGGTTCTGCCTGGTGGGACACCCAAAGTCAAGACAAGGAGTTGGAACAGGGGCTGTGGCTTTATTTAGAGGACCACTAAAACCGTGAAGATGAGGGGCCTAGACCCCTCTTGGGTTTTGTGTACTATTTTGGGTTTTTATGCAGGTCAGTGGTGGGGGAGAGAGGGAAGAGAGGATTGCTTGACCCCAGAAATTTGACGCTAACCTGGATAACATAGCACATCCATGTAGATATAGAAGCTGAAACAATTTATCCAACAGTGGTCGCACATGCCTGTAGTTTCAGATTCTTGGGAGCCTGAGAAGGAAAAATCTGTTGAGCTCAGGAGGTCAAGATTGTGATAAACTCTGTGGAGACACTTCACGCCTGCCTGGGTTATGGAGTGATAATCAGACTCATAAAATATATTTAATTTAATTTTTACAAAATAAAGGCATATCTGCAACATGTAGATGTGACTTGTGCAGAGAATCTCATCTGATAAGAAATGCGGATGGGATTTGTGACAAAAATGACTGGTTCTCAGGTAAATGTGTTCCAGGCCAGGGGTTGGGTCTCTTTTCCTACTGGAATGTTATGATTTTAGAGCATGCAAACCTTGACTGATACTCATCTGCTTTCTTAGTTTTGAAGTTGGAGTCTCACTGTGTCACCCAAGCTAGAGTGCAGTAGCATACTCCACCACACACACACCCCCCCCATAGCCTCGACCTGCTGGGCTCAGGTGATCCCTCCACCACAACCTTTCAAGTAGCTGGAACTACTAGCACACACCACCATGCTCATCTAACTTTTTGATTTATTGTAGAGATGAGGTCTTGTCAAGTTGTCCAAGCTGTTCTCTAACCTATGGGCTCAGGCAATCAATCCTCTCACCTCTTTCTCCCAAAGTTTTGTGATTGTTGGTATGAGTCACCATGCCCGGACTTCACATATATATTATTTTACTTTAAAACTGTGTATTCTGCCGGGGTTAGTGGCTCTGCCTGTAATTCTATGCTCTGGAAGGCCGAGGTGAGTGGATTGCCTCAGTCTGAGGGTCCGAGACCCACCTGGGCAATTTGGCGAGACCTCATCTCTACAACAAATCAAAAAATTAGCCGGGCGTGGTAATGCATGCCTGTAGTTCCAGCTATTTGGAAGGCTGAGGCAGAAGGATTGCTGCAGCCCAGCCGGTCGAGGTTGCGGTGGCCGGTAGCATGCCACTGCACTCCAGTCTGGATGACAGAGTGAGACAACTGAAAAAAAAAAAAGAAAGAAAGCCAGACTCGGTGGCTCAGCTTGTAATCCTGTGCTTTGGGAGGCTGAGGTGAGTGGATTTGCCTGATCAGACCTGTGGGTTCAAGACCCATCTGGGAAACTTGGCAAGACCTCATCTCTACAATAAATCAAAAAATTAGCCAGAAGTGGTAGTGTGTACCTGTAGTTCCAGCTACTTGGAAGGAAGGCTGAGGCGGAAGGATTGCCGGAGCCCAGCAGGTTGAGGCTGTGGTGGCCAGGAGTGTGCCACTGCACTCTACTCTGGACGATAGAGTAAGACTCCAAATAAAAAAAATTAAAAAAAAACAGGAGTATATGTCTTTCTCATCGATTTTATTAATGTGACTAATTGTATGATGGATTCCCAAAGGCTGAATTTCTTAAGCATCCCTGACATAAAGGAAGCTTGATCATGATGTAAAGTTGCAACATGCTGACACAATGTTTCTACTAATTTTTACATTTCTATTCAAATGTGATTTTTCTACAAAGAAATGGCTTGAAATCCTTAATATGGAATAGAAATTGTGCATTGATATTTTTCTCATCCATGGACACCAGGTTTCTGTGGTTTTCTCTTTTTCTTTCTATTATTTTTATTTTCAAATGTAGGGTATGACTGAGCTTGGTGGCTCATCCTGTAATCCCAGAGCTTTGGGGTGCCCAGGGGAGTGGATTGCCTGAGGCCGCAGGTTTGAGACCTGCCTGGGCAACTTGGCGAGACCTCATCTTTACAAAAAAATCAAAAATTAGCCAGGCGTGGTAGTGCACACCTGTAATTCTGGCTGGGAAGGCTGAGACGGAAGGATTACTGGAGTCCAGCAGGGCGAGGCTGCCATAGCCAGAAGTGTGCCACTCCACTCCATTCTGGACAACAGAGAGAGATTCCAACATAAAAAAAATAAAATAAAATAAAAGGTAGGGTACAATTCAGGGTTAGGTCATAAGCAGTCATTGTACATGCAAAATTTGCAAACCATTAATGATGCTATATCCGCCACCTACTACTGCCAATCACTTATAGTATTCTGATAACTGTTCAGGGTCCACTTATGAGTGAGTAAATGTAGTACTCAGATCTTTGTTTATGTGATAAAACACTTAAGTGTGTGTGTGTGTGTGTATGTATATGTATATATATAGTTGGAACCTCACTCTGACACATAATGTATTAATCAAAAATTTTGTGGCCACCTCCTGTTATGTGAACTACAGACATGTGCTACCACACCTGGCTAATTTTTTCTATATTGTAGAGAAGAAGTGTCACCAAATTGCCTGGGCTTGCCTTGAACCCGCAGGTTCACGCAATCCTCTTGCCTTGGCCTCCCAAAGTGCTGGGATTGCAGCTTGAATTACCAAGCCCAGCTTTTATTTTTTTTAGTAGGAGTCTCACTGTTTCCCCTGGTGGTAGAGCAGTGTCACACTCGTGCCCACGGCCGCCTCAACCTACTTGTGAACCTACCACTTCAGCCTTCCAAGTAGCTGGAACCACGAGTGTGCACAACTATGCCTCAAGAATTTTTTTATTTATTGGAGAGACAAGGGCTCACCAAGTTGCTGCGGTTGGTTTTAAAAACTATGTGCTCA
>NW_007163289.1:0-952 GCF_000164805.1 Carlito syrichta
GAACAGGACATCCAAATTCCTGATTAGCATTTAGAAATATGCTGTAAACTTCTAGGTTGGAGAACTACCTGAAGCCAGGGAAAAATTAGCAACTGCTCAGAAGTTTGCTGTTCACATGGAAACTGATTTTCCTTGTTCCACACTGGAAACATGAGTAGAAGCTTTCTGGAGACATAGTGTCCCAGATTCCTGCTTCGTTCTCAGCAAAACGACCAAATGTTTCCCGGTGCCCTGGAAGTTCAGACTCTTGGCTCCCAGTGGAAAGACTCCTGTGTATTCCTGTAGACTTGGAAGCCCAGAACCTGGTGCCCTCCCAAAAATACCTTCTAAAATTGGTGAAACATCTAAACCCAAGAGCCTAATTTCTAATAGCTGACCTACCAGATGTTTCTGGCGTACGACTTAACCCTGAACTCAGGGCTCACATTCAAAAAACCAAGATTATTACTTGTGTCCTGGAATTTCACGTTAGAGGATCCAGAATCTATATGGACTTGTAGAGCCATATTACCCTTTAAACTACCGAGAGGACCTGAATGTTGCTGGTTTTCTGGAATGACTGATTCATAATAACCAAATAGGAAACAGCTCAGAAAAATGTGGGGATGTCGAAGCCCAGAGTTTTGTAGAACTTAGCAAGACGTCCTGTACATTTTTGGAAGTGAGGACCCATGGAAACCCAAATCTTTATTCTTCCTTAGATAGAGTCCCTGTAGTTTCCTGCATATGAAGTCTCTCATTCCCCAGATTCCTGCTTCGAAATCCTGATATTGTTTAGCCCTTATCAAGATGCCCATTTGATTTTTGGCATTGAGGACACGGGAAAACAAGATTCCTTATTCTTCCTTTGCAAGAAACTGTTGTTTCCTGTGTATAACGACTCCCAATATCCAGATTACCGCTACGAAACCTGATTCTTGTTTAGCCCTTAGCAGACGTCCTGTAGATATTT
>NW_007163290.1:0-744 GCF_000164805.1 Carlito syrichta
TGGCATTATCTGTTACCCACCAATCCCAGGATTTAAGCAGTGGATATGGCTGGCTGTTTAAATATCCACTTTCTCCCTACACTGCTCAGGAGGGGCTAGCCACTATAACAAGCAATCCCTATATTTTTGTGACTTAGCATAATTGTTTATTTCTTGATAATTGTCCCAGTCAGTGAGCAGCCTTCCAAGGGATAATTTTAGGATCTAGGCACCTTCGGTGCTATGGTTCTGCCTTCCTCTAAGGCCTTGTAGTCCTCTTCCTTCAGTTGTAAGACAAGGAGAGTGAGGTCTTGCATATGGCAGAACATCAGGCATTCCTAAGGGCCCGCCCATATCCCCTTGGCCCTTTCCATTCAGTGCATACCTGTCCCACTTCAAATACTATGTAATCCCACTATGTAATCCCCACCTCAGCCTGTAATCCCAGTGCTTTGGGAGGCTGAGGTGAATAGATTGCCTGAGCCCGCAGATTCAAGACCTGCCTGGGCAACTTGGCAAGACCTCATCTCTACAATGTGGGTTTCTCCAGCTACCTCACCTCTTTCATGTGGGTTTCTCCAACTACCTGAGTCTTCTCTGCTCACATGTGTAGCAGGCCAGAAGTGCCCAGGAACTAATTCATAGCCATCATATGACGTCTTATGAGGGCTGGCATATAACTACCTGTACTCAAGGGTCATTTGATCTCTAGGTGGGGTGGAAGTGGAGAAATTCTTTTCTGCCTACTGGTGTTCCCTATAGAAC
>NW_007163291.1:0-837 GCF_000164805.1 Carlito syrichta
TAACAAGCAATCCCTACATTTTTGTGACTTAGCATAATTGTTTATTTCTTGCTAATTGTCCCAGTCAGTGAGCAGCCTTCCAAGGGATAATTTTAGGATCTAGGCACCTTCGGTGCTATGGTTCTGCCTTCCTCTAAGGCCTTGTAGTCCTCTTCCTTCAGTTGTAAGACAAGGAGAGTGAGGTCTTGCATATGGCAGAACTTCAGGCATTCCTAAGGGCCTGCCCATATCCCCTCGGCCCTTTCCATTCAGTGCATACCTGTCCCACTTCAAACACTATGTAATCCCACTATGTAATCCCCACCTCAGCCTGTAATCCCAGTGCTTTGGGAGGCTGAGGTGAGTAGATTGCCTGAGCCCGCGGGTTCAAGACCTGCCTGGGCAACTTGGCAAGACCTCCTCTCTACAATGTGGGTTCCTCCAGCTACCTCACCTCTTTCATGTGGGTTTCTCTAGCTACCTGAGTCTTCTCTGCTCACATGTTTAGCAGGCCAGAAGTGCCCAGGAACTAATTCATAGCCATCATATGATGTCTTATGAGGGCTGGCATATAACTACCTGTACTCAAGGGTCATTTGATCTTGGTGGGGTGGAAGTGGAGAAATTCTTTTCTGCCTACTGGTGTTTCCTATAGAACTAAGTTCAAGTTGCCTACAATAGTAATTTGCTTAAGTACCTGTCCTTTTTAGCCTCTTTCTTTTCCTCTTTGTTCCACTCCTCCATTGGTGTTTCCTCAGGTCACCTTCCAAATAAACGACTTGTGCTTTTCCTCTTTATCTCATGATCTGCTTCTGGGGAAACTGAAACTGAGACTGGAGGCTTTTAGTGGTGTGCCTT
>NW_007163292.1:0-706 GCF_000164805.1 Carlito syrichta
GCTGGCCATCTACTTGACCCAGCCAGCTAACAAGCTGGGTTAACGTGTCAAACACCTAGCTAGCCAGCTGGCTAACCACCTGACTTAACTAGACAGCCCTCCGGCTAGACTGATGGCTTAACTAGCTAGCCACCTAACTAGCCATCCAGCTAGTCAGCTCACTTAACATGTTGATTTAACTAGCTACCCAGCAGGCTAGCCAGATGACATAATTAGTTATCAATCTAGTTAGCCAGGTGACTACGAGCTGACTTAATAAGCTTACTTAACCAGCTAGCCAGATGGCTACCCACCTGACTCATCTAGCTGACATAACTAGTTAGCCAGCTGGATAGCCATCTGACTTAACTAGCTGACATCACTAGCTAGTCAGGCGGTAAGCCAACTGAATTAACTATTACCTATGTATCCTCTTGGTTGCAAGCTGACTTAACTAGCTGAAATAACTACCTAGTCAGTTGTCTAGCCATCTGAATTAACTAGCTTTTTAACTAGCTAGTGAGCTGGCTAGCCAACTGACTTAACGAGGTGACCTAACTAGCTATTAGCTGGTTACCTAGCTGACTTAACTAGTTGTTTAATGAGCTAGGCATCTGGTCAGTCATGTGACTAAACTAGCCGAATTAACTAGTTATCTATCTGGCTAGCCAGCTGACTTAACTAGCTCGGTAACTCTCTTGCCACCTTGAGAGACAGCTGATCTAAC
>NW_007163293.1:0-3620 GCF_000164805.1 Carlito syrichta
GGTGTCACTGTCTCCCAACACCCCAGATGGGAATGTCTAGTTGCAGGAAAACAAGCTCAGGACTCCCACTGATTCTGCATAATGGTGAGTTGTATAATTATTTCATTATACATTGCAGTGTAATGGAAATAGAAATAAAGTACACGATAAATGTAATGTGCTTGAATCACCCCAAAACCATGTCCACCCTCCAACCCAGGTCCATGGAAAAATTGTTTTTCATAAAACTGATCCCTGATATCAAAAAGGTTGGGAACTGCTGATCTATAAAATGGTTGCTCTCTTTGGACACCTTGTGAGTGTGTGACTAGATGACTGACCTTGCAGGCTTACAGAGGAAATAGGAAATTCTTAATATGAAGGTTTTCCATTGCTAAACAGGGAAAGTCCTAGGCAAACCAGATGAGTAAATCACTCATTGTGACTCTTAAAGACTCAACGGTCAGCAACAGGCCACTACAAACTACCAAGGCTGGGGCAGGAGAGACATTGAAAGGCTGTGTACCAGGAACCATCAAACTTTTAAGCACATCATAACATCTGGCAAGTTGGTGAATGGTATAGAATTCTGAAATCAACCCCCAAGGATTATGACTCAGATTTTTCTGGGGCAGGGCCCCAGAATCTGTATATGTAAATAGCTCTTAAGGCCTTGAAAATGCTCATAAAGCAATTCTACTTGGGATCAAATCCTTCACAAGACAGAGATCATAAGATCTCATTTTGCTAAGGAAAGTAACACAAAGTAGCATCTGGCATTCAGCAGACATTCTGAGACATTTCCAGCCCTGGGGACTGAAGTATTTTCAGGATGTGATTAATGACAACTGTAAAGACACTTTTAATTTAGGTTCCTTAGGTTCCACAGCAAACCACATTCTCTGTGATAAATTAACAAGGAGAGAGAGAAACATGCAGCTCTCCCTGGGGACCCAAGAGGTTGGCAAAAGCACACTCCAAAGGAAAGCTTGTTCCCAAATAAGATGTACATGCATAGGAGAGAGTAGACTATAAATCTGCTGAGCAAGGGATGTCTCCCTCTCCTATGCTGTCAAGAAAGGCCTCTCTTTCTAATCACACAATAGCCTGGCTCTTGGAAATACCTAATTTTCGTCTCTGAAACATAAAGTGAACTAGAATCATCCTGAAGTAAAATGAAATGGTGCTAGAAAGCCATATCTGCTAGGAAGACATATGCTAAAGTATTGATTTTAATTCTGAATATTCAACATGAGAAGGAGAACCTCTATGTACATGTGAACTTTTTCAAATGAACACATGGGATTTGATGGAGTTTAATCAAGTACCTTCTTATTTTTTCCAAGAAACCTGAACTCTAAGTAAGTCTGTACTTTGAGAAACATATGTATATATACATATATATAATATTAAAATAATAAACATCATGTTAATACATATATTTCTTACCAAATGCCTACATGTGTGTGTATGTGTGTGTGTAATCAGGGGATGCCAAAAAATGTATACACATTTTAAGCACTGCTATCTATGTATTACTTTCCAAAGTTTAATTAAATTAAGGTAGAAAGTTGTAGTATAATGTTTGTTCAACTGTGCTTCTGCTATTTTCTTTGACCGTCCTGTCTGTTGCATGGTGATGTTAACATTCATCTGATTAATGTCATATTTTGAGTGACTTCATACTTAAAATTAAAATATATATACGCACACACACAAACACACACAGCATATACACACAGCTTTTGCCAAAGCATACATTTAACATTATTGTATGAAATTTAGTTTTTCTAACAGAAGAGCTGCAAGAAGTTTTCATTTTACTTTGTTTTATTTTATTTTATGTTCCAAGTACAAGAAAGCTAGATCTCAGAAACTGGGTAAAAATGTTTGGAAGGGGATAACTCAGATAAGGCTACCAATGTTTAAATGTTTCAAGTTTCTTCCGTGAAGAGTTTAATCAGTGCTTTTCACCCTCTGCCAACAGGCACATGCACCTCCAAGTCGGTTTTGTCTACAAGCAGAGCCCATTGAGAAAGTGAAGGGTTAGCCACACACTGGTCACAGGATGTTATTTAAGGAAATATTTCTTCATCCATGGGTGGCTTTTCAGAGTGAGTAAAGTAAGGACATGTCCCCTTGCATACCTTGTATTACTTCACAAACAGACTTTCATAAGCGAAGGTAAAAGCAATGCATCTTCAAAACACTTTTTTGGGAGGAATTACTGGAGGTACATTGTAAAGTGGTCATAATATGTAATTCTATCAGTAGCATTACTAAACTGAAAAGACGTGTCAACATGGAGATGAATCTCATAATACTTAGTCATGAAAGTTGTTCTACTTATACAAATGATTCAATTTTCACAAAATTGAAAACCGCCCAAGATATATTTTCTAGATGTTCAGACATAAGTAGTAGTGACACAAAAATACATGGAGATGACAGACACAAACTGCAGGATAATAATTACCTCTACATGAGTGGGGAAGGAGATGTGACGAGGAGGAAGCACCCAGGGGGTTTCAATTATTGGTTTTATTTCTTAAGCTTGGTAGTTTTCACAAGCATGCCAAGTGGATGCGGTTTATCTTCTATGTTGACGTATTAGTTTTTGTGCTTTTTAATAACTTGGATGTTGCATTGTAAGTTAAAATACACAGTTTATATATATATATACTTTAAGATCACATAATAGATTAGTTTAGATTTCATCATATAAAAATATCATTATGTTATATTTCAATGGTCCTCCATTATTTAATCTTGCATATCCCTACAGTGGCACGTCTTGCCATTCTTTCCACTGTCTTCACATTTTCATCAAATTGAAGTTCAACTTTTAGTTCTAGGTCTTTGACAGACACTGGATCTCTGGAGAAATGAACATCAATTATTTTCTCTGAAGTCTTTGAAATGCAAAGACTGCATCAATAGAAATGAAGTCTAACACTAATGAAAAGAAATTGAAAGGTTTCTTTAATTACTACCTACACACCAAGGAGTCTTTGATTATCACCTTCATGTCCAAAACCACCACTTGCATAATCTTCAGTCAATACCTCTCCTCTGAGCTCCAAAACCATGTATTTTAGTCCGACCATGACCTCTCCACGTAGACATCATTCAGTGTCTTAAACTCAGCATGTTCAAAATTCCAGTAGCCATCTTTAACTGTCCCCACCAAACACTCTTTGTTCCTCCTCTACTGTTCATCTGCACAAATCCATCCACATAGGTGCTCTTACCAAGTACTCAGAATTTATTCTAGAAATATCCATCCTCTGTATCTAATCAGTTAGGAGATCCTCTTTATTTTACCTCCCAAACATTTCTTGACTCTGTCCCACTTTTCTATATCTCTGGAGTCATTTCCCCATTCCAAGCTTTTGCATATTCTAGCACAGCAGACTCTCAACTGGTCATGTCCTCTCACTGCTCATCTGTTCTCCATACTCCTGTTGGGATCATCATTTTAAAATAATAATCTGATCACATAATCTCACTGCTTAAAAACTTTAAAATACTCTTAGGATGAAGACCAAAGTATGAAGTGTGCCTTATCTTATCTGGTGCGTCTACTCCTAAACTCTTCTTCTTTCACTGAGCTCTGGCCACACTGACCTTTCTAACTAATG
>NW_007163294.1:0-748 GCF_000164805.1 Carlito syrichta
TGTAGGTAGAAGGTCAACAACAGACATGATCTAAACTAACAGTTACAATGATAAAATCATAAGTCAAAATAAGCGAAAGGGAGAAGTGCAATAGGGAAAACAGATATACATACCAACTATCAGGTGAGAGAGAGACACAGGGCTGGGAAGAAGTGAAAAAAGACAGGTAAGAAAGATTCCCTAAAGAATACTGATAGCTAAACAGAGACAGGCCAAAAATATCAAGAAACAGTATAAGTCAGAAGGTAAACACCAAACGTAATCTAGACCAACAGTTTCAATGATAAAATCATAGGTCAAAATAAGCGATCAGACTAGAGTCACTTCTGTGATCTCCGATTCCAGCCTCTCCCTTTTGATTTTCGTTGCAGCATAGGGGTGGGGCTTTGTCTCCTGTTTCACACTATTGCCTTAGGAGCTGAGGTAGTTTGTTGCTAGGTGGGCGGGGCAATGGAAGTCTCTGCCTGTAGAATGGCAAGGCAGTTTAAGCAGGTCTGTTTTTCTCCGCTTGTCTGGGTCCTCTGGCTTGGGGTCCCACGCTGTGTGCCTCAGCCAGGGTGGACCCGGAGTTCCAGAGCTCCAAAGTTCCAAAAGGCAGGCTGTAAATGACGAGAGTGGCACTGTGTCCCTACAGAGTATTCAGCCAGTAATGGAACCGGTGTCTCTGAGGGGCGGGCGCTCAGAGCCTCCCTGTGTGACCTGCAGTGCCGGGTGCCAGGCCGGGGAGAGAGCTGGAGGGAGCAGGGGA
>NW_007163295.1:0-913 GCF_000164805.1 Carlito syrichta
CCTACTTTATACTTCGAAAACCCCAAATTCATGTTTAGCCTTAGCAATAAACCTGAAGATTTAATGGGATGGAGGACACGTGTAAACCCAGATTACTTATTCTCCTTTAGCAATAGACAGTGCAGTTTCCTGTATATGAGGATCCCCATTATCCACATTCCTAATCCCATAACTGAATGGTGGTTATCTCTTAGGAAGACGGTCTGTAGGTTTCTCGGTTGGAGGCCTCGTGTAACCAAGATTCTGTATTCTTCCATAGCTACAGGTCGTGGAGTGTTCTGTATATGAGGACTCCCATTACTGAAATTCCTGCTTAATTCTCAGCAAGATGCCAAGATATTTCCTGGTGACCTAGAATTCCAGTTCCTTGGATATCAAGAGAACTACTCCCATAAAGTTCTTGAGGAATTGGAACCCAAGATTCCTGTCCCTTTTCAAAACACACACTAAAAATGTGGTGACATCGAAGCCGAGAGCTGATTGAACCATATCATTAGACAATGTAGATTTAGGCGATAGAGAACTCCAAGAAAAGGTTTCCCTTTCCGTTCTCAACAAGATGCCCTGAATTTCCCTGTCCATGTGGATTCCAAAACTCTGTGTACAAAAATGCAGGTGCCCAGATGTTTTCTAGGGACGTGGAATCCATTGACCTGGTAACATTTTAATAATTCGTACTAAATATTTGTCAACTGCAAAACCCTCGGGCCCTCTACAAATAAAGTTCAAACTGAACTATAAGGATTACCAAGTTCATGTTAAGACCAAAGTTACCTCCAAATATGGCAAGCAGATACTTTTTCCCGAGAAACTGGCCTTAAGTGTCCCGAGGAACCTTGGGACTTTTACTACCAGATACCCGATTACACTCTCAGAGGACCAGAATGATGCTGGAGTCCTGAAATGACAGATT
>NW_007163296.1:0-763 GCF_000164805.1 Carlito syrichta
CTTGTACAACCCAGATTCCTTATTTTGAGCAACAGTCGTGCAGTTACCTGTATATGAGTACTCCTGTCACAGATACATCTGTCAAAAGCTTGATTCTTGTTTAGATCGTAGGATGACACCATGTACTTTTTTGGAGATTCAGAAAACATGTCACCCATATTCCTTATTCTTTCTTAGGAAAAGTCAGTGCATTTGCCTGTATATGAGGATTTCATTTCCCTAGTTTTTGCTTCAAAAACTCAAATTCGTGTTTAGCCCTTAGCAAGAAACCTTGAAGTTTTATTGGGATAGAGGAAACGTGTAAACCAGATTCCTTACTCTCCTTTAGCAATAGACAGTGCAGTTTCCTGTATATGAGGACTCCCATTATCCAGATTCCTACTCCCAAAACCTGAATGGTGGTTATCTCTTAGCAAGACGGTCTGTAGGTTTTTGGGATGGAGGCCTCGTGTAACCAAGATTCCTTATTCTTCCATAGCAACAGGTCGTGTGGAGTTCTGTATATGAGGACTCCCATTACTGAAATTCCTGCTTCATTCTCAGCAAGACACCAAGTTATTTCTTGGTGACCTAGAATTTCAGTTGCTTGGATATCAAGAGAAATACTCCCATAAAGTTCTTGAGGAATTGGAACCCAAGATTCCCAGTCCCTTTTCAAAAGACACACTAAAAATGTGGCAAAATAGAAGCCCATATTGCTGATTAAATCTTATCAAGAGACTTTGTAGATTTAGGTGATAGAGAACTCCAAGAACCGGATCCC
>NW_007163297.1:0-375 GCF_000164805.1 Carlito syrichta
GACTCTAAATAATAATAATCACCACCATTACCCTCACCACCACCCCTGACACCCAGCACGAGAAATTACCCTCAGGGATGGGAGAGATAAAAGCCCTTTCTGACCTGTCATCCGTGGGAGGTTTCAAAAGTGGCCACTGGGTACATCCATCCCATGCTTTGTCATGCACCTCAGAAGGCCAGCCTCCGTCCTCCACTCTTGTGCCCCATGGCAAAGACACATTTGAGCTCATGGAACAGACGGCACAGTGCTAGAGTGGGGGGAGGGCCCCTTCCCCTCCCAATCAACCCATCTTCATCCACGGACTTGGACGTTTCCCTGGGGAGCCCTGGATGCCCATTATGACGCATGTGAGAGGTGCCTTTTTGTCACCAG
>NW_007163298.1:0-5688 GCF_000164805.1 Carlito syrichta
TATTGAGCAGCTAATAAATGCCAAGTTTGGGGCTATTTTAAAAATGCATTCTCTAATTTTCGCAGCAACCATATGAGATAGATAGGCTTCTCAATTTAGAGAGGGGGAAACAGACTCAGAGAGGTTAAGTGACTTGCTCAAGGTCACATAGCACAGAAGTAGCAGAGCTGGGATTTGAACCTCAGCCACTCTGACTCCAGAGTCTTAACCACTATCTTGTGGTGGGTGGCATTGTCTTCATTCTAAGAAAGAAGGAACAGAGAAGTGGAAAGTTCAGTTAATTGGATCAAAGTCACATAGCTTGTAAGTGTTAGATTTGAGATGGGAACATTTCCCCTGAGTTAACGGGTCAGGGTGCTGGCTGGGATCTGGAAGAAACTTCACAAACACAAGCAGAGGTGCAGGTGCTGGTCAGATGTCTGGGTAATCCATCCCTTGAGGACAAGTTAATTTAGTACTGTTAAACAAGTCTGGAATCTGAAAGCATACTGAACAAAACCAGGCATGTTCCCCCATCCTAATGGGACTTCGAACAGCTACTTACATGATGAATTATTTAACTACAGACTGATAAGTGCTGTGAGGGGCAGGAGCTCTGAGAGATCATGGCAGGAAGTCCTGACTGAGTCTGGGTCAGATGAAACCACAGTCACAAAGACGCATGGCTGGCAGACTGGCAGCAGGGGGCTACGGCGGCTTACACAAACCTCGCTCTGGTGGTGGCCTGAGATGGAGCTGAGAAGCATCTTCCAGGGGAAACAGACTTTGGAGAATTAAATGATCTCTTGCATCTCCTCTCAATCATAAGATGCAATTATTGGGAAATGTCACATGCACCTTTTTGCAGGGACAGATGTGTGGAAAGAAAGCTAGGTAGGGTTAATATATTTTCTGCTGGTTTATGAATTTCATTGATTTTTCTAGAAGGGAAAACCTTCTCTTTGACCTTGTTCCTACAGGCGGGTTTACTTGGGACAAGGAGTCTGGTGGCTGCCTAGAGGTGGATGACCCTGGATGCTGGGAGGATAGTCAGAAAGCAGCCAAGTGGGCTCGGTGGCTCAGACTGTAATCCCAGTGCTATGGGAGGCTGAGGTGAGTGGATTCCCTGAGCCTGCAGGTTCAAGACCTGCCTGGGCAACTTGGCAAGACTTCATCTCTACAATAAATCAAAAAAATTAGCCGGGCGAGTAACGCACGCTTATGGTTCCAGCTACTTGGAAGCCCGAGGCAGAAGGATCGATGGAGCCTAGCAGGTTGAGGCTGTAGTGGCTGGGAGCAGCCAATGCACTCCAGCCTGGGTGACAGAGTAAGACTCCAACTGAAAAAAAAATAAAAAGAAAGAAAGCAGTCAGACGGGAGGGGTAAAGTGGAGACAGCTCCATGAGACTGAAGCCCTGTCTCGTCTGCTTCCCTCCATCTATGCCATCTCTAAATCCCATCAACTCAGCTCTTAAACTCTCCCCAATCTGCCCATTTTCCCCAGCCGAGTTGACACTGCCCAAGCCAGGCTGCCAAGCTTTCTTGAAAAAACTCAACTCACTCCTCAACCCCCACTCTTGTTTCCTTCCAATATCTTCTCTTCCAAGTCAACAGTGGTTGTCTTAATATGTAAATTAGACCATTGCCACCTCCATCTTCTGGAAATCATTCAGTGACTTCCCATTATACTTAGGATAACCACAAAGAATCCTTCTCATGTCAAAACAACCTAAATGTCTATCCAAGGATGAATGAATAAAGAAAGCATGGGACATCCATACATTGGAGTATTATTCAGCCTTGAAGAGGAAGGAAATACTGCAATAAGAGACAATATGAATGAATCCAGAGGGCATTATACCAACTGAAATAAGACAGTCACAGAAGGACAAATGCTGCATGACTTAAATGTCAAACTCATAGAATCTGAAAGCAACCATATGAGGTAGAGAGGTTTCTCAATTTAGAAGCCTGTCTTCTAAATTGGTGGTGCCAGGAGCTGAGGGAAGGAGGATGTGGGGAGTTCAGCAGGCATAAGCTCTAGAAATCTGCCCCACAACAATGTACCTGTAGTTAACAAGAATGTCTTGGCTTAAATGTGTACCTTCAAAAATGTGTAGCATAAAAAGTAAACTTTGAATAAATGTGTTTGTTGAAATCAGTCTGTAATCCCAGCACTTGTCTGAGCACGCAAGTTCGAGACTAGCCCAGGCAACTTGGCGAGACCTTGTCTCTACAATAAATAGAAAATTAGCTGGGAGGGTAGCACATGTCTGTAGTTCTGGCTACTTGGAAGGCTGAGGCGGAAGGATTGCCAGAGCCCAGCAGGTTGATGCTGGGGTGGCCGTGAGTGTGCCACTGTACTCCAGCCTGGGTGACGGAGAGAGATTCCAACTTAAAAATAAATAACATGATGCTAAGTGAAATAAGCCGGTAACAAAGAGACAAATGCTTTATGACTTCACGTATATGAGGTACTTAGAGTAATCAAACTCTCAGGGACAGAAAGCAGAACAGTGGTGTCAAGGGGCTGGGGAAGACGAATATGGGAGTTATTGCAATGGATGCAGAGCCTGAGTTTGGCAAGAAAAAGAGTAGAGACGCCATGCCCGACTTTGAAGTCACTATTATCATGCCCATTTAAAAAAATAAGACAAGAGGCTCAGAGGTGGAATACACCATCTGAGGTCAAACAGTTTATAGTTGAGACCTTTGAATTTATTCTAATTGTGATCAAACCTCTTTCCTGTTTCTTATGAATGCTAGAGGGAGGGGAGTGGGGCACAAGGATCAGAAACCTTGTTCAGAGACTTTAGGGACTGTTTGTTTTTAGTTTTTTGGGTTTTTTTTTTAGTCTTCCTTCTCCCAGCTATGTTGCAGAGTCCTTAAAAAGAGGGGAGACTGTCATGGTATGTGATGGAGACTAAAATAAAGGGTCAGGATTGTGGGAAGGGTGTGTTAGTCAATTGTATTGCACTGGTGCCAGTTTCCTGGTTGAAGAATGGAGCTTCTCATGACCTCTGAGTCACCCAGGACACCTATGTGTGGCATGCCCAGCCAGACTCTATACATACTATTAAACAACTTAAAAAGAAAAGAAACATGGCTTTAAATCCACCCGTGAAAAAAGTTATTAAAACATAGTACTTACTTTTCCCCAAAAAAGCAACCCAACCTCATTGCAGAAGTTCATAAACATCCCCATATGCAAGAAGGCAGAGAAGGCTTTCAATTACAATTGAGTCGTTAAAAGGTAGACAGAGCCCTGCAGTTTACACACGCCATGCCGGGCAGCACTGTGGCACGTAGAAGGCAGACTGCCTCCCGTATTGACGGCATATTTATAATTGAAGAGTGTGAGAATGCAAATGCAAATGAATCAGTGCCAAGAGGGACCCCTAAAAGACATAAGCGAGAATTACGGCAATTAAGAATGTTTCTCAGAGGAAATTAGACTGGTCCATTAATTACAATGCCTTAAGTGGAAAGAGGTCCCAATGAAAATGCAATAAATTAAAATATCAAAAAGAAAATTAGTGGGAAGAGAAGATGGAAATGCCAACGAGAAGCTAATCTCAGAGGTGGTGATGGAGATAAGAGAGAGAAGAAACAAACAAGAGAGTGAATACTGACATTATACAGCAGGCCAAGCCCTCTCTCCCTCCCTCCCTCTTTCCCTCCCTTGTTTTTCTTACCTCTTCTTTTTTTCCTCCTTCTTTCTTTCTCTCCTTTTCTTCTTTCCTCTCTCTTTTCTTCCATCCCTCCCTTTCTCCTTTCTTCTCTCCTGTCTCTCTACCATGCCTGTCCCCTTCCTCCCTCCTGCCTACCTTCCTGCCTTCCTTCCCACCATCTTTTTCTCCTTCTGACTCTCCCTTCTTTCTCCCTTTGATCCTTCCTTCCCCTGTGACTTCAAAGTGCTAATTCCTAAGGGGCAGAGACAAACCAGGGGCCACCGCCCCTCCCACAGAGAATTTGATCTGCCTTGGGAAGCCCTCCTGGCCTGCTGCTGCCTGGCACATCTCTCTGCCTTTACCCTTTACATCAACTGTCAGGTCCATCAAGACAAGCAGTCACTAGGCTGTCCCAGGTCATTTCTGGTTCAGTGACACTCTCTTGCTTCAAGTTCCCCCCAAATTATTTGTGTATTTCCCCTGTCTGCTCAGTTTGGCAGTGAAATCTTGTGCCATTGATTCTGGAATTGATGCTAACCAGACCCTCTGGATATGGTGTCTGCTGTCCCCTGGATCTTCTCATTCCAACACCACACCACAGCCATTACATTGACCTTTCTCTACAATCCAGCATCCATCTTTTCCTCAAGCAAGAATTATGAATCCTAGTAATCTCCAAATTCCTCCTCTGCCTAGGATCCCAGAAGACATTTTTAAATCTCTGTACATTAAGAAGGATTGCTTTCTATGATGCAAAATTGTCCCAATTTCAATGGGACATAAGCTCTTATAATCTGTATACTTAATACTACTTTCTACAAAATTACATTATTTTTAAATTTAGATACTTTAGCCTCATCTGAAGCAATAATGTATATGAAACTAGGGCTTTTCTATACTTGTCATGTGTCTTTTCTCTTTTAACCATTAACTTAAATGCATGACTACACAACTTGAAATGTCCTTCCAGTTTGCACACATGGGTTGCCTCTGGTAAGCCACTCTTTGTCATAGGAAACACCACTGGAGTGAGAAAGCATGGAATATGGATCAAGTACAATCTGATTTGGCTTCAACATCTGCTGTGGGACATTGGGAAAACTGAGTATTAGCCTAGGAGCCTCAGTTTTTCCATCTGCATGTTGGATGCTTTTGTCTTTATAACAATTGTTTTGAGGATCTAATGCATGTATTAGGATACATATTTATTTCCTTCCTCCATGACTGTAACTCCTGTCTCCACACCCTATATGTTCCATTTTTTGAGAGCCTTGGATAATACCATTATCCATTAATACCATTCTTACTGTAAGTACTGGTCAGATGTCTAGTCCCATACCGCTTGTTTGCTTAAGTGGTGGTATGAGGAAGGTCAGGACATCTGACCTTTCAAAGTAGACCATAAGCTCTTTAATAATGGGCAATATTTCATAATTCTTTGTATCCTTATGATGCTTGCCTGGTGCCAAGCATATGGTGGTGCTCCGTCAATACCTGCTGACCTATGATTGATTTCCCATCCTGGCCAGAACTCTGAGCATCACCAAGGTGGGACTTTGCTGGAGGTGAGGGCTGAGATCTGCTAACGGCTTCCATGGAACAGTCCTGGCTTTAAGACAGGACTGCAAACCGTTCCCCAAGCTCTTGTGCTTGCCAGCTCAGACCATTTCCCATCTGTATTTCTATTTTTCCTGTGAGAGTAGCTTTATTGATCTCATTAATTCTCTTTTCCATCTTTGGCATGGCAAGGTAATATTATCCATGCTTTAATGCCTTCTGTGTTTTGCAAATTACAGGATTACTATGAATGGAATTATCTCACACACACACACACACACACACACACACACACACACACACACACACACACACACATACCCAAAAAACACCCCCACAAAACGCTGTTTTTACCAAATCATGGCAAAACTATGACTCTCCTTCATTTAAAGTGGCTGGGGGTAATCTGTCCTGGGATCCATTCACTCAGGTCTGAGGTCAGCAAACACAGATGGAGAATTTCTTCCTCCTAGCTATTTTC
>NW_007163299.1:0-3856 GCF_000164805.1 Carlito syrichta
CATTAGCCTTTAAGTTTCCATCCCAAGGTATGCTTAGGAAAGCTTGCTGCTTAACATTTACATAACATAACATGGTCATTATGGGACAACAAAAGCCAAACTTAACAAAGTTTTAAATATGAATGCTGCAAACACATACAGTGAATGTGGGATAGAAATTCATATACTAATTCTGGAAATTTAAAAAATATCACAAGCATATTATAGCAAGGCGGTTTCTTTTATAAAAGTCTTTGTTCCCTTCAGGTTTACATAGCCACTGCGTGTAAATTATCACTGGGATAAAAACCGGTGATAGAGAGCAGCTGGCGCCTCTGAGTCTGCTGCCACCTTGTAGGAATGTCTGAAAGGGGCTTATCGCTTTATCATTTACATCCTGTTGTAAAAGCAGAAGTTAGCCTACTAATTTGGGGCTGACAATGCTTAACCCAAGAGTTCTAAATACAAACACTACTTACGCCATTATACAATTGGTCACGACCCGGCACCCGACATATGCCTAATTCTATGGGGTCTGAGGTAGGATTTAAAGTACTAAGATTTCATTTAAGGTAGAATTTAAAATACTAAGATTTCATAAAATACATGAAGTAGGAATACACAAAATATATAGTAAGCATGAGGTGGGGATATATGAAATATAGTGAACTAAATGCTACTTTTACAGCAAATATGGGTTTTTTTTAAGTTTCTTTGGGTCTCTCAATAGCATGCTCTTAACCTAAATCTATTGTTGTCCTCTCATTCCCCACTTCTCATGAGGGTAGAGTGAATCTAATCTTAGATTCCTTTAACATGCTGAGTTGTCTATGGATACCTGTTGATATTGTTGTTTGAGGACCATAACGTGCACAGCGTTTATTCTAGTTTTTACAAAGTTATTAGTTTGTTTATAATACATGGACCGAAGGTTAGCAGCAACAAGAGTATGATCACGGCGCCTATTAAAGCAGACAATAGTGTGGTTAACCAAAGTGAGTAGTTTAACCAACTTTGAAGCCATCCTTGTCTCTGTTCTCGTTCTAATTTCCATTTGGCTAAGCCTTCGCGGACTTTGGCCATGGATTCTTTAACAACACCTGAATGGTCTGCATAGAAGCAGCACTCATCTCCTAGTGCAGCGCACAGTCCACCCTGATGCAGGAATACTAAATCTAGCCCTCTATGATTCTGCAAGACCACTTCAGATAAGGAAGTTAAAGAATCCTGGAGATGAGAAATGGAGGTCTCTATTCTTTCAATGTCTTGATCTGTGGCAGCCCTGAGGCCATCATATTGGTGGCTCTGCGCTGCTAGAGAGGCTATACCTGTCCCTGTTCCTGCCAGTCCAAGTCCAAAGAGGACTGCCAGGGTAATGGTGGTGATTGGCTCCCTCCTCTTTCTCTGATGGGTACTGTTGCTATACCAGTGAAGTATGTCTTCATCAGTGTGGTAGAGGATTTTAGGGAGCAGTTGGACTAACACACAAAAGCCCCCCCTGGTTTGGCTTAGGACCTGTCCATGGAAGCAAGGAGTTAAACCTGTGGTACAGGCCCACCAGACGTCTCCAGGAGGCAGGTAATAGTCTGAACTGGTTACAGGCAGCGTAGTGTTGCATAGGGACTGAAATTCTGGTGGGGGGCGGCCTATGCATAGTCCCAGGCCCGTTACCAATTGGAGAGTGAGCCCCTGAGTTGCTGGCTGCCACCTACAAGAACTGGAATTATGCTCAGTTGTATGATTCCCCATTACTGCAATTCCTTCATAATATGGGGGCTGGACGTTATAACATAACCAGCAAGACTGGGTAAATTCTGGCCTTGTGGTATTCAGGAATGTATAAGCTTGGGTAAGTAAGTTCCATAGTGGATGCATGGGGGGTCCGTGTATGGGTTTTAGGCCAGACCGGTTCATGGAGTTTGCCTGTCTAGATGAGTTTGCCATAGCCTCTATGGGACTCGGACTAATGCGTGGTGGCAGCGGTTTAGGCTCTGGGACAAGTACTGGGTTAGGTCCTATAGTTACATGGGGGCTCTGAACTATTAATTTTATCATAAAAGTAGCTCCGGGATCCCCTGCCCCGGCACTGCATATTCTGAGTCCCCACACTTTTCCCATCTCCCATCCTCGAGCATTCCTGCCTTTTTGGTGAAGCTTATTGTTATGGGGTTACATTGTTCACCTCGGGTAGGGTTGCATCATTTATGGAAGTTGGGGATACCTGCCCTCTGTACCTGTATTAAGTCGTTGGGCTTGGCAGAGCTCCAATTTATGAAACCTGTGGTGACACAGGACCAGTTGGGGCAATAATACTGAGTGGGATTATTACAGTTTTTATCTCTGTCATGCCCTGGGCATACGTAAAAGTACCAGTACCTGTGCTAGTGCCTCCCTGGGTTAATTTCCATTGCATAGTGGCAGTGTGGTAGAATTGGGTCAGATCCCCGGTCATGACTGGAAATCATGTGTGTAGGGGGGGTCATGTTTGAAGCTTGCCAAATGACATCACTGGTGGAAAGGTCTATAACCTGCCAGGTTAAGTTCATGGGTTGGTGGGGATTGGGGCTTGCCCGGAGGGATCCTAACCCTGTCATGAAGAAGCAGAAGGAGAAGTACGACATAGTCTTAGCTTTAGAGGATTGTCCTTGTCCCGTTTGCTTTTCCATTCTGGCACATAGTCCTGCAGTACTGCAAATGGCTCAGCTGGTCGGACGTGGGTGTAGTGAATCCATCTACCTTGAGTGTGGTGGGTGTGGTTAAGACGACAACATAGGGCCCTTTCCAGTGTGGCTCCAGTGTCTGGTGCTTGTAGTGGCGGACGTACACCCAGTCTCCTGGTCTATAACGGTGCGGGTCCAGGGGTGGCCCGGTCTCATAGAGAGCCTTTAGAATGGGCCACACCTGTTCAGGTGCCCTTTGCAGTGCCCGCAAAGAAAAAAGAAATTGTTGGTCATCGAATTCAGTCAGGGTTTCAGATTTCAAGTTCAGAACAATAGGCGGCAGAATACCAAACATGATTTCGAAAGGAGTGAGGCCCATTTTATAAGGGGAGTTACGCACTCTATAGAGGGCAAAGGGGAGGAAAGTCACCCAGTCACCGCCAGTCTCCAAGGCTAATTTGGTTAGGGTCTCTTTTAATGTTCTATTCGTACGCTCTACCTGCCCTGAACTTTGGGGTCTATATGCACAATGTAATTTCCAGTCTGCTCCAAGAACCCGAGCTATTCCCTGTGTTACCTTAGAGACAAAGCTTGGTCCATTGTCTGATCCTATCTGGATAGGGAATCCATACCTTGGCATGATGTCTTCTAGGAGCTTCTTGGCTACTATTTGAGTCGTTTCATGTTTCTTGGGAAACGCCTCAGCCCAACCTGAAAAAGTATCTATAAACATCAGTAAATACCTGTAACCATATTTTCCAGGCTTCACTTTCCGTGAGGTTTACTTCCCAGTATGTTCCTGGCCGGTCTCCTCTAAACCTGGTTCCTGGGTTAGATTTGTGTGTAGAGGCATTAGTTACCCGGCAAGCGTGGCACTTGTCTACGATTTGTGCAATTTTGTGGTGTGAGTCTTTGATGGTTATCTTTGCATGGCATATTAGGTCTCTCATCTTTTTTATTCCCATGTGTGTACTCCTGTGCATTTTTGTGAGATGCCGTTGTCCTAATTTTTCTGGTAAAATTACGCTGCAGTCTGCCGCCCTCCACCAACCATGCAGGCACTGCACCATTGGTTGTCTTTTAATCCAGTTCAAATCTTCCTCTGTGTATTCTGGGCTGTTTGGCAATACTGGTGACCATGGATCTGGCAGCAAGGTCACTAAGACACGGTTCAGGGAAAGAGCTGCCTCCTTTGCTTTTAAATCTGCCAGCAATTG
>NW_007163300.1:0-857 GCF_000164805.1 Carlito syrichta
ATTTTATTCTCCCTCACTGATGAAGCTTAGCTTGGCTGGGTAGGTTATTCTTGGTTGAAATTGTTTATCCTTTAGGACTTTGAAGATAGGGCTCCAAGCTCTCCTAGCCTGCAGGGTTTCTGCAGATAAATCTGCTGCTATTCTGATTGGTCTTCCATGGTGGGTGATCTGGCCTTTTTCTCTTGCTGCCTTTAGGATTTTTTCTTTTGTGCCTACTTTATTTAGGCGAATTATTATGTGTCTAGGAGTTGGTCTTCTCATTTGTTGTCTTGCGGGGGTTCTCTGAATCTCTTGTGTTTGAATTTTTGTATCACTGATTAGATGAGGGAAATTTTCTTGAATGATCTCGTGGAAAGTTTGTTCCAATGTGGTCTCTGTTTCTCTTTCTACCTCAGGGAGTCCGATTATTCTTAGGTTAGGCCTCTTGAGGTAGTCACTCATCTCTTGAAGGTTTTGTTCTGTCTTTTTTAGCTTATTTTCTGTGTTTTTAAGAGTTTGGGTTATTTCTATATTTTGGTCCTCAAGCTCTGAGATTCTTTCTTCTGCTTGGGTAATTCTGCTTTCCATGCTTATCAATTTGTTATTTATTTCATTCACAGTATTCTTTATTACTGTTATCTCAGATATCAGCTCCTTCCTAGTTTCTTCTTGTGTCTCCTCAATTCTTTTTAGTCTCTCCATTATTGTTTTGATATCTGCATTTGCATTTTTGAGACCCTTCATTCTGGGGACTTTGCATTGTTTGTATTCCAAAGTCAATTTTTCTCAGTGTCTGCTCTCCCAGGCGTCTGGGAAAGACCCATACTCTTCTTTTGGTTTTCTTCATTTCTGTAGATTTTTCTCGCTTTACCCCTTTC
>NW_007163301.1:0-814 GCF_000164805.1 Carlito syrichta
AGTTAGGTGGTATCTCAGTGTGGTTTTGATTGCATCTCCTGATGATTAGTGAGATGAGCATTTCTCATGTGTTTGTGGCTTCTCGAATGTCTCTTTGTGAAGTGTCTGTTCATATCTTTTGCCCATTTTATAATGGAGTTGTTTGTTTTCTTCTTTTCAGTACGTTTCAGTTCGCAAGTAACTTTTAAATGCATTATTTCTTCCCAATAAATTTGACAAATTTATTTCTAATGAAATAAGTTTATTTGAGAACATTAAATGAACTTTTATAGATTAAACAGGTTACTGTATTTACAAAATCAGTGTTTTGTCACTATTGAGTATGCCTAATCCAAATGAATTGCCTCAAAATAGAACAAGAAAACTGTATTCATAGTACATAAATAATGAACATACCACTGTTTATACCTACTCACACTTAAAAAGGAAAATGTCATTCTAGTAGTACCATTAATCATTCTTCTCTAAAAATATTCTGCCTATCCAGACTAACTGGAACCATATCTTCAAGTCTTAACATGCACCACAAGCTTCATGTAGTAACATGAAAACAGGCAGAAAAATGTTGAAAAAAATGAATGATAATATAGAGCAGCAGGAAAAGATTATTAATAATTGAAAGCAAACTTCACTGTAAAAAAGGGTAATATTTTTGCTTCTTTTCTGATGTGACTGAGAGGAAGTACACTTATTGAATTTCTATGAGGCAATGTCCTTTTATATTATATTATCTTAGTTACTGATAGCGTGGGAGATACAATAAAACAGAATTTGAAGTCAAGCTTTATTTAAATTTCAGTGTCTGGAGTAATAT
>NW_007163302.1:0-520 GCF_000164805.1 Carlito syrichta
CTCTTTCCTTAGAGCAGGACAACAGTGAATTCACCCTCCATTAGAAAATGAAACATGGGCCTCCTAAAACAGCATGACAAAAGAAACTCAAGGCACTGTTTTATCCTTTCTCAACCATGCGTTGAGAGAAAAACTACATGCATTGCTGAAGGTCCAGCTTGCCTCTCCCACCAAGAACACCTCCTTGAATGATGACCCTCGCTGACTGGTAAACCATTGTTCATGACAACCGAACGAGGTCCTGCACTCCTTTATGACGGTGCATGCCATGCAGTCCTTCTCAGCAGATTTTCCCCCTGAAAGGCAAAAAGTATGATGTGGTGATCAGCAAGGGATGCTAAAATGGCCAGGAACGCTGATGAGGATTAAAGTTTAAGGTGCACCATCCTCCCTCTCGTGCCACCATGCACTCCTGTCACCTACGAAGGGCTTCAGCATAACTCTATTGTGCAAGACTTTACAGGCAACACCTCGGTAGAGACAAGACCAAGATTTCATCAAGGACCCAGATAAGCATCCT
>NW_007163303.1:0-573 GCF_000164805.1 Carlito syrichta
ATGTGGGGTAGAAATTCATATAGTACTAATTCTGGGAAATTATAAAATATCACAAACGTTTTATAGAAAGGCGGGTTTTTTTTTTAAGTCTTTGTTCCCTTCAGGTTTACATAGCCACTGCGTGTAAATTAACACTGGCATGGAAGCAGGTGGTTTAAATCAATATAAAACCCACCTAGAGAGGAGCTAGCACCTCAGAGTCTACTGATAGGAAAGGAATGTCTGAAAGGGGCTTATTGCTTTAACTTTTACATCCCGTTGTAAAAGCAGAAGTCTGTATGGCAAATAGGACTGACAATGCTTAACCTAAGAGTTCTAAATACAAACACCACTTAAAACATTTTATATAACTACACAATCAGTCACGACATATGCCTAATTCTATGGGGTCTGAGGTAGGATTTAAAGTACTAAGATTTCATAAAGTACAATGAACATGAGGTAGGAATTCACAAAATATATAGTAAACATGAGGTAGGGATATATGAAAATATAGTGAACTAAACACTACTTTTACAGCAAGTATGGGTTTTTTAAGTTTCTTGGTTTCTTGGGTCTCTCCATAGCTCCTAA
>NW_007163304.1:0-898 GCF_000164805.1 Carlito syrichta
GTTTTGCAGTGCTTCCCTGAATACCTTGATTCATTAGCATTTTACAGCCCAAGGACTGTGAATTTTGTTTTTTAATTTGCTCCTAATTCTCAAGAGGAAGGTTTGTCAATCATTCTCAATTTTCACTATGTATGAATTATTAGTTAATCTGGAGCTTGCTGATACCTGGGGGCACAATTATAAAGTGTCATTTCAGCTTCATCAGGGCTAGTTTATTCCTAAATATTACCCAACTCCTTTTCTATATGTAGAACTTGTCTCTTTTATTTGTTGTCATAATGATTTTTATAGCTCTATCCTTCTAAATATTTCTAACTTTGTGTCTCATTCTTCTTTTCTATTATCATCTGGAAAGGGAGTAAATATTGCCATTTCCATTTTAGAAATGATGTAACTACTACTCCCAAAACTATGGGATTTTCTATGATATTCTTCAGTTTTATAGCAGAGAGCTATAAATATTTGAATCTTACTTGTTTAATCTAGATATGTGTACTAGAGGGGAAAATCATAGGCCTTCCTGATATAAATACTTGATGTTTTCAGTCTTTAACCACTTGATTATCTTAAAAAATTGTAGAAAAGAAAATACTTTTTACCTTGTACAACACATATCAAAACCAATATATTTTTTTCTCTTATATGGAAAATATTCCTTTTTTACTCTTATATGGAAAATATTCCATTTTTTCTTCAATTTAATTTTTACTATTTTTTTATTGATTACTTGACTTTCACAATATATAACAGAGACTATAGAGGATATAAATATGAACTAACATTTACTTTTCTCATTCAAGAAACTTCTGATCCAATATTATGATTTAACTCATTTTCTCTCTTCACACTTCTCTTAAGGTTTTCATGACTTAGCTCCAACTTCCTCTCAAACTCATAT
>NW_007163305.1:0-813 GCF_000164805.1 Carlito syrichta
TTCCGACCAGCGGGACAAGTAAAACGTGGGCACGAGGAGGACTACCTGCTGCTGGTGAAAGAGAGAGAGAGACCATGAGAGAAAGAGACAGGAGACACGCAGAATGGAGGCAAGACAGTGTTCTGATCAAGCCTCCAAATTTTATTGTTAGGCGATTGCTTATATACATAGCAAAGAGGGGCGGGCTGAAATAGGGCGTGTGGCGGCTTATGATAGGAGGAAGAGTAGTGGGTGGTATGAGGAGAGGAGGTGGGAGGGGTGTTGTGGTTTGGCGCGCGCAGGCTTTTCGGAGGACAAAGAAGAAGGCTTATATGAGATGATTGCTATTTTTAAAATGGCTCCCAACATCTCCTCCCTTTCTGTTCAAAGACAGAAGGGATGGTGAGCATTAACCGGGTGAGGGAGTAGGGGCCCGGCTCCTCCCGTGGATTCTCCGAGTCCACCACCATTGGCTCTTGGTATCTTTTGGGGAGGAGAGGCAGAGCCAGAATTGATTTTTGAGAAAATTAGAAAATTAGATACCAACCTCTATGCAAGCCAGGCGTGCTCACAGGGATACCCAGAGGAGGTCGAAGTTTTTGAGACCTTCCCTTGCAATACATTGTTCTACACTCATCCCGGTGCTCATACCCTGTTCCCCTTAAAGGGAGAGGGTAGACATGCCTCTGGTTATCATGTCGTCCCCGTAGGGAGGGAGCCGTAGTAGTCCTTTTCCGTGCCTTCTGCCAATGCCAGCCGTTGGTAATGGATTTGGATAGGTTTAGAGAGGACAGCATCAATTTGTCTTTTGATAAGATTAGTAAAATGGTGAAA
>NW_007163306.1:0-735 GCF_000164805.1 Carlito syrichta
ATTTGCAGAGCCAAGATGTTGGTTGAATAAAGCCCTCTGTTTTCTGCCCTGAGGTGTTCCAGGGATTTGTTCCTTTCATTTTGGTTTGGACATGTCATTTGTCTGTCTGTTTGTCTTTGTACTGCTTGTTTGCAGTGTGTCATGTAATCTCAGAATTTTAAATATGTCAATTCCCTGAACTGCGTGCTAAGAAATTTCTCTGTTGCATTTGCTGAGGACTATGGTGTCCGCCTCTCAAACGGCAGACTCTGAACTCTCTATGATGCAGACTCACCTACCTTTAAAGTAGGATGGCCTCTACAGGGTCTCTGGCTGTTAAAATTACTGTATCTGTTTGGAAGGTTGTGATGGGGAATCCTGGCCATCCAGATCAGTTCCCCTATATTGACCATTGGCTAAGTTTGGTCCAGAACCCACCACACTGGTTTAAGACATGTTCTCTCAAAGCCACTGGTTGAGTCCTGATTTCTTTATATTTTAAGTGACCAGGACATACTAATTGTCATGTTATGGACTCCCTCTCCTTCATCTAAGCCACCTCTCCTTGAGACAAAGGTTGTACCATATCTGTTACCTGTAACCTCTGCTTCCTGTGGGTTGTATCCTGTTTTGCCCTGCTCTACTGAGGATCCTCTTGATAATACAATTAACTCTAACCCTACACTGTATGCTTCCCAGGATTCCTCACCTACTGTTACCTCCACCACCTCTCTTTGCCCACAGGTGTCTGCAGCT
>NW_007163307.1:0-4167 GCF_000164805.1 Carlito syrichta
TTTCTTTGGCTTGCAGAAGCTTGTCAGTTTAATAAGGTCCACTTGTCTATCTCTCTCTATGACCTGTGGGTTTCGGGTTTTGTTCAGGAATTGGATGCCAGATACGATTTCCATGAGGGTATTTCCTTCCTTTTCTAAGGTTCTTAGGGTTTGAGGTTTTACATTTAGGTCTCTGATCCATTTGGAGTTAACCTTTGTGCATGGGAATAGATAGGGGTCCTGTTTCAATCTTCTGCATGTGGTCAGCCAGTTTTCCCAGCACTATTTACTGAATAGGTTCTCCTCTCCCCAGTGGTAGGTGGTGGGGGCTTTGTTGAAGATGAGTTGGTTGAGAAATTGAGGTTTTGCTTCTGGAATCTCAATTCTATTCCATTGATCTATATGCCTGTTCCTGTACCAATACCAAGCTGTTTCGATGATTGTAGCTTTATAGTAAAGTGTGAAGTCTGGTAATGTGATACCACCTGCTATGTTTTTTTTGCTGAGGATTGTTCTGGCTATTCTTGGATGTTTCTGTTTCCATATGAATCCCTGTGTTGTTTTTTCCAGGTCTGAGAAGAAAGTTGCTGGTAATTTGATGGGTATTGCATTGAATTTGTGGATTGCCTTAGGTAAGATGGACATCTTCACAATGTTGATTCTTCCAATCCATGAGCATGGAATATTTTTCCACTTGTTTGTGTCAGCTTTGATTTCTTTGAGCAGTGTTTTGTAATTTTCATTGTAAAGTTCTTTCACGTCTCTGGTTAGGAAGATGCCAAGGTATTTCATTTTTTTTTTTTTGTGGCTATTGTGAATGGAATTGTGTTTTTTATTTGGGTTTCTGTTTGTTTATTATTGGTGTAGAGAAATGTGATTGTCTTTTGTACATTTATTTCATATCCTGAGACTTTGCCAAAGGCCTTTATCAATGTAAGGAGGCTTTTGACAGATTCTCTTGGGTTTTCAAGGTACACAATCATATCATCTGCATATAGAGATAACTTGACTTCCTCTTGTCCTATTTGGATACCCCTGATTGCCTCCTCTTCTATGATTGCTCTAGCCAGGACTTCCAATACTATGTTGAACAGGAGGAGTGAGAGTGGGCATCCTTTTCTAGTTCCAGTTTTCAGGGGAATTGGTTCCAATTTTTGTCCATTTAGGAGTATGTTGGCTGTGGGTTTCTCGTAGATGGCTTTTACTATTTTAAGGTATGTTTCCCGTATGCCTAGATGTTCAAGGGTTTTTATCAAGAAGGGGTGCTGGAGTTATCAAAAGCTTTTTCTGCATCTAATGATATGATCATGTGGTTTTTGTTTTGACTTCTGTTGATGAATTTAATTACATTTATGGTTTTACGAATGTTGAACCAGCCTCGCATCCCAGGAATAAAGCCTACATGGTCATGATGGATGATTTTTGAGATGTATTGCTGAATTCGGTTTGCTAGGATCTTGTTGAGAATTTTAGCATCTATGTTCATCAAGGATATTGGCCTGTAGTTCTCTTTCTTTGTTGGATCTTTACCTGTCTTGGGTATCAATGTGATGTTGGCTTTGTAAAATGATTTGGGGAGAGTTCCATCATTTTCAATCGCCTGGAATACCTTCAGTAGGATTGGTATCAGCTCCTCCTTAAATGTCTTGTAGAATTCTGCTGGAAAGCCATCTGGACCAGGGCTTTTTTTTTGTAGGAAGTTTTCTTATTACGTAGTCGATTTCCTTGATTTTTATTGGTCTATTTAGGGTCTCAATTTCTTCTTGTTCCAACCTAGGTAGGTTGGGTGATGTCAGAAAGTACTCCGTTTCCTTAAGGTTTTCAAGTTTGTTTCCATACAAGTGTACGTAGTAGTCTCTATGATCTTTTGTATTTCTTCAGGGTCAGATGTGACTTCATTTTTTGTGTTTCTGATTGTGCTTATTTGGTTTTTTTCTAGCTTTTTCTTGGTCAGTCTAGCTAGGGGACCATCAATCTTGTTTATCCTGTCGAAAAACCAGCTTTTTGTTTCATTGAGTTTTTGTGTTATCTTTTTGTCTTCTATGTCCTGGATTTGGGCTTTTATTTTGGTGATCTGGATTCTTCTGCTGAAATTAGGGTTTTTTGTGGTCTTGCTTTTCCAGCTTTTTGAGGTGGCTTGTTAGGTTGTGAATTTCTGTTCCTTCCATTTTCTTCATGTGTATTTGTAGGAATATAAATTCCCCCCTTACTACAGCTTTCAGGGCATCCCAGAGATTTTGGTAAGATGTTTCTTCATTTTCATTTGTTTCCAGGTATCTTTTGATCTGTTTTGATTTCATCATTGACCCAGGAGTTGTTTAGCATCATGCTGTTTAATGTCCATGTCTTTGTGGGGTTTGGGGGGACTTTGTTGGTGTCAATATTTATTTTTATTCCACTGTGGTCCGAGAAGGTACATGGTAGAATTTCGGTCCTTTTAAATTTGATTATGCTTTGATTTATGGCTATGTGGTCAATCTTAGAATATGTTCCATGTGGTGATGAGTATAATGTGTATTCTTTGGTCTTTGGATGGAGTGTTCTGTAGGTATCAATTAAGTCCATTTGGCCCACAGTCACATTGAGGTTCCAGATCACCTTGCTGATTTTTTGTCTGATGATCTGTGTTAGGGTTGTGAGTGGGGTATTAAAGCCCCCAGTTATGATGGTGTTAGAGTCAATACCTTCCTTTAGTTTTCCTAGAAGTTGCTTTATGAAAGTTGGCGCACCTATGTTGGATGCATATATGTTTAGGATAGATATTTCTTGTTGATGGATTGAGCCTTTTATCATTATGTAGTGGCCTTCTGTATCTTTTTTGAATTTTAATATCTTGAAGGGTATTTTGTCTGAAATTAATCGCTACTCCTCCTTTCTTTTGTATTCCGTTCACCTGAAAGTTTGTTTCCCATCCTCTTACTTTGAGTCTGTGGGTGTCCTTTCTAGTGAGGTGAGTCTCTTGAAGGCAACAGATTGTTGCCTGATGATATTTTATCCATTTTGCCATTCTATGTCTTTTCAGTGGTGCATTTAGTCCATTCACATTTAGGCTAATAATTGAAATGTGAGAATTGATCCCTATCATACGGTTCTTACAGAGTTGTTCCTGTTTGTTTGTTGTCTTTCTTTGGGTTTTGGAGTTGGTTCATGTGTTTTTAATCTTTTGCCTGTACTCTTGTAAATAATGTTGTTGTTCTTTTTTCTTTTTCTTCTGTGTTCAGTACTTTCTTAAGTGTTTCTTGTAGAGGTGGTCTGGTGGCAGTGTAGGTTCTTAGGGATTGGATATCTGGAAAAGATTTCAATTCTCCCTCACTAATGAAGCTTAGTTTGCCTGGGTAGGTTATTCTTGGTTGAAATTGTTTCTCTTTTAGAACTTTGAAGATAGAGCTCCAGGCTCTCCTAGCCAGAAGGGTTTTTGTGGATAAATCTGCTGCTATTCTAATTGGTTTTCCCTGGTAGGCAGTCTGGTCTTTTTCTCTTGCTGCCTTTAGGATTTTTTCTTTTATAGCTACTTTGTTTAGGTGAATTATTATGTGTCTGGAAGTTGGTCTTCTCATTTGTTGTCTTGCAGGGGTTCTCTGAATCTCTTGTGTTTGAATTTTTTCATCCTTGATGAGATGAGGGAAGTTTTCTTGAAGGATTTCATGAAATGTTTGTTCCAGGGTGGCTTCTGTTTCTCTCTCTGCCTCACGAAGCCCAATTATTGCTAGGTTTGGTCTCTTGAAGTGATCATTCATCTCTTGCAGGTTTTGTTCTTTTTGAGCTTCTTTTCTATGCTTTTGACAGATTGGGTTAGTTCTGTGTTTTGGTCTTCGAGCTCTGAGAGTCTTTCTTCTGCTTGGCTGATTCTTCTTTCCATGCTTATTAGTCTGTTATTCATTTCCATCACAATATACTTCACTGCTGTCATTTCTGACATCAGCTCCTTCCTATTTTCCTCTTGTCTCTCCTCAATCTTTTTAATTCTCTCCATTAATGTCTTGATGTCTGGGTTTGTTGCATGTAGCCAGTCATTCTGGGGGCTCTTCATTGTTTGTGTTCCAGAATCTGTTTTCTCAGTGTCTGATCTCCCAGGGGTCTGTGTGAGACCTATATTCTTCTTTTGGTTTTTCTTCATTTGTGTGGTTTTTCCCCCTCACTACTTTTTCCTTCCCTCCACATCACCATCTTCTTTAATTCTGTTATTCA
>NW_007163307.1:4187-9147 GCF_000164805.1 Carlito syrichta
CTTCTGTTTGTTCAATCTCCTATTCTCTATGTATGCCCTCTTACTTTGTTCAATTCTGGAGTTGCACTGTAGGTAGGGGGTGGTCCTTTTTGCAGCTTGAGATTTACTTAAGGCGGGAGCTGTGATTCAAAATCTATTTGCAGGTCCTGGTATTTGCTGACAGGTGTGTGAATAATCTGGAACCCACTTTCCACTGCCTTGGAATCTGTCCGAGTATTGGGGCTGTAGGTTTACTCCCTGAAATAAAATGTGGTTAGCAGAGGGGCGAGAATGGAGCAGACAGTGGGTTGAAGAGGGGAGTGGAGGGATAGAGGAGTAAGGGGGGAAACAAATGAGTGTGCCAACATATATAGAGAGAGACCTATACTGAAACAGATAAAAATAATAGACCACAGTTACAGATAAACCAACTCTCATACGGACAAAAATAAAACATATAGTGATGCTAACATACCAGCTATCCAACCACCTTATTAGTGTGCTGTTCCTCTATACAAAGATATGGTTTACAGAGAGAAGAAAAGAGAAGAAAAGGAAGAGGACAAAAGAAAAAAAGGAACAATACAGTAGGAATAGTATTAAGTCATTAAACTAACAGAATCAATGAAGCACACTCTGAGACATTTCATTTAAGTTCAATGTCCTTTCAGGTCTGATTTCTAGCTTTCTTTTCAAGCTGGTAAATTAGATTTCAGTTAGGGTCAGTTGCCCCTGGTCTGCTGTGAAGGACAGTTCAGATCACCCTCTGTTCACTACTCTGGCCTATGTCTTTATCAAGCTTGTTTCCCCCATTTCAGTGTTGTTACCTTGAATCGCCAGCAGGTGGTGCTATCTCAGCTGCTCGCCCCAGAGGGGGTGGGACCGGACAGGGATGGCAGAGGCTGAAGATGGCAAGATGGCTGCCTGCCTCAGGGCAGACAGCAGGAGACTTACAGTGGGCAGGATGTCTCGGTCGCAGGAGAGGTGGCAGCGATCCCAGCAGATCTTCCCTGAAGGGGCTTCAAGGACTGAAGCTGTGGATCACCTCCGGCCCGGGTGGTGCAATGTGCTACTGGTGGCGGTGGCGGTGGCTGCGTTGGCTGTGGCAGCTGCGGCAGTGGTGTCTGCACTGCAGTGGCTGTCCAGACTGCTGCGATGCCCTAGCGGTAGCAACGGCCGAGCTCCATATGAAGAGCAGGTTGTGATGTTGGGGTCCATAGCCCCTGGGGTGAGAGTCAGAGACCCACTGCAGTTCTCCTTTGCAGAGGTTTTCACAGACTGGGTTGCCCTGTTGCCATCTTGCTGCATTTTTTGATTTTTGATTTATTTTTTTGTAGAGAGAGTGTCTTGCTATGCTGCTCAGGCTGGTCTCAAACTCCTGGGCTCAAGCTATCCTCTCATCTCGACCTCCCAAAGTGTTGGGATTACAGGTGTGAGCCACTGTGCCTGGCCCCCAATAAAAGTTCTTAGTATCCTATTTCAGGTCATAACTTTCAGGAAGCTGGAGCCTGGGAGGGGCCAGCATGGGAATGAGAACCTCCTCTGGAATCGCAGGCATCTGAGAACCAGAGCCAGCTACCCATGCAGGCAGCAAGACCACTCTGCAGCAACACACAGGGGATGGAGAGACCAACCAAAATGGGTAAAATTTCAAGAAAGTAGTCCACGTTACTGGGTGTATATGGGGCGAGGGAGGGGGTGAAGATGGCAGAGACACAAACTAGCAGAGTAACAACTAGCACACAGAGTTCAGGAATAAAACATAAATCACTATGCTAGGCAAAAAGAAAATAAAGCACACTTGGGATCTTTACACAAATTAACCCTAATTATTTTTTCATAAAGAAAATCTCACTGTATTTCAGAGAAATCAAATTACATTCATGTTTCTGTTAATGTCATTATGCTCAAAGTCAATGAAAGAAAGCTAATTAGAAGCTCCTGTATGGCTGTAAATTCAAAGGACCCTGAGAAGTAAAATATAAATATGAGAAAATCCAAAATGAAAAGAGTCTGTTACAAATGAAAGATATGATCATAATATTGAAATTCAATACCATGCTCTGGTCTGGGAATTCTACTTTGTGTAACAAGACTGTTTGGTCTGAAATCATCCATAATTAATCTGGCCATTTAAACATCTGAAACAAGGTATACATGTCACTTTTCTGTTTCATCTTGCTCCCTGTGAAAATGTACTTTAAACTGTGAATTCAAAGGGTGGGGGGCGGGACCAGGCTGACTCACATGATCATCTTCCTAGGGATCTCTAAAAATGTTGGTTAGCTTGTTTCCTGGGGCATTTGGCAACTGTAACCTGAGGGCATGGTAGCACCAGGTGTGATGAGTGGGAGTGCCTAGAAGGGGGCAAGGGCTCACAGACCTAGGCGACTAGCACTAAACTTAATGCCAATTGTTTTGCTTGGGTTTTGTTCTCAGCTGACCTTACAAAGATTTTTCTAATTGCACAGACTGTTACCAAAATCATTCAGGCTTCTGATAGCTTACACTTATTGCTTTAAATTCCATTACTATATCTAATTATGTAAATTCTTAGAATCACTCTATCACTTCTATAAATGGAGAACCGATACTTTTTACCACAGTATCAATCAACCCTAAGAAATGAGTAAGTAAAAAAAAAAACAACCACAGAATAACACAATAATGGTATTAAACTATCTACCAGGTATATGAGCAAGTTTTGTAGCCTCTTTGAGTCTTTTTGTTATATGGAAGCACACCCTCCATGCTACTACTCAATTAGTGTATGTTATTAAATTAATTTTAATGAGAGTTTTAAAAATACCAATTCACTGTTTTTGAGGCATCCACTATAATAAAATTTCCATTATGCAGGAAGCTTATTTGATTGGCTGCTAACATTCAGCATTCACATAGTACTTGGGATAGCAAGTGGGGTTAGTTAACATTTACTGAATGAATATACTTTCCCAAAGTCTATCTCATTTGATCCTCCCAGAAAGCCTAGGGGGCTGGCATATTTCAGTAAACTTTTCACTTTGAGATAATTGTAGATTTGCATGCAGTGTTAGATAAATAACATAAGAGAAACATAGTAAACAATACAAGTTAGTCTTGTGTACTGTTTACTAGTTTCCCACAGTGGTGACATCATGTAAAATTAAAGCTCAGTATGACAACCTGGATATTGACATTGATACAATCTGCTTATCTTATTGGGACATTCCATTTCTGTGTTCCCCTGTGTGTGTGTACATAGTTTTATACAATTCTATCATATGTAGGTTTGTATAGTCACCACCATACTCAAGATATAAAATATTTTCATTTTATCACTAGGAGGATCACTAATGTTCTTCTTTTGTAACTACACCTTCTTCCATTTTGTTCCCTCTCTCTCTTCTCTCTCCAGTCATGACCCCTTTAAAACAAATTGTTTATTCTCTAATTCATAATTCTGTTGTTTCAAGAATTATATCTAAATGGGCCAAGCCCAATGGCTCATGCCTGTCATCTCATCATTTTGGGTGGCCGAGACGAGAGAATCATTGAACCTATGAGTTAGATGTAAGCCTAGGCAAAAAACAAGTCCTCATATCTAAGAAAGAAAAAGAAATGAAAAGAAAAAGCCTATGTGGTGGTTAGTGCCTGTAGTTCCAATTTCTCAGAAGGCTGAGGTGAAAGGATTGCTTAAGCCCAAGAGATCGAGGTAGTAATGAGTTGTGAGTGTGCCACTGCACCTGATCCTGATTGACAGAGTGAGGCCCTGACTCCAGAAAAAAAAAAAAAGGGAAAGCAAAAGTAGCTCATCTACCATACGGAGCTGGACAGAGTCCACATGGAGACAAACAGTGTTCACAAAGACACTCAAGTGAGTCCTTAACCTTGGCTCCTTTTAAAAAATGCTAACGTGGATTGATGTCCAAAAATGGGATATAAGAAATCTCCAAACTCTTGTTTCCCCCCAGAAGTGCCAAAACAAGCAAACAACCAGAAACTGTCTAAACTGAGTTTGTACTTGTTCTGGAAAACACTCAGAGTTTTACAACCAAGAAAATGCCCAATCAAATAAAAGCTGTCTTCAAAATGGTAGGAAAGTTATGTGACCTCTTTACTCACCTTTTCATATCATTTGGTATCATGGCAGTCTTGGTTTTGAACAGATGGCTGTTCATTTATTTCTCCTGCTTGCCCCTGACTAAAGGGACTAGAGCATATAGGATTTTCAAATTATTGTGTCCAGTTTTTCTAGCCTGTCTGGAGGTAACTTGAAGGACTCAAGCAAAGTTCTCATTTCACATGACTCAGAATGCAGTTGGGAAAAACAACCAGCACTACTCAAAACTACAAGATAGATGACAAAGTTACAGGTGTCTGTGGCAAGTGATGACTGGTGGAGACATATATTAGATCTTTGAGGACTTCAGGAGAAACTGAAGTGAGACTCTCAGGGAAATTACATATACAAACAGCTGTGTCTATGGGAGAATTTAGAAAATGATGCATACGCCTGGCCAATGTGCATGTGCATAAGTATCCCGAGTAGGTGTAAGTTTTTTCCTCAGCTGATCCCTAGATACAGTGGAGCCTAGCTAAGTGGTGTAGGATTGCCCCAGGCCAGTGACAGTTTGCAAATTGGAATAAGTGGTTGTTTTATTCTCTTGGTGTGTGTGCTTTTTTGTTAGTTAAACACCTGATAATTAAACAAACCTTTGTCAAAAAATCAGCAGATAATGAGCTAAAGGATCAGAGACTTCTGTACTCATATCTAATAAGCAATATATTTGGAAAAATAAAAAGTCCAAAAAAGTTTCATAACAGTTGGACTGCCATAGCATCCTAATCAATAATAAGAGAAAGAATAAAAATGGGAAGAAGCCTGTAATCCCGCACCTTTGGGAGCCTGAAGTGAGTGGATTGCCTGAGCCTGCGGGTTCGAGAGCCACCTGGGCAGCGAGACCTCATCTCTACAATAAATAAAAAAATCAGCCAGGCA
>NW_007163307.1:9247-21288 GCF_000164805.1 Carlito syrichta
ACAAAAAAAAAAAAAAAAAAAAGGGAGGAAGAAGAAAAAGGGAGGAGGAGGAATAGGAGGAGAAGAAGGTGAAAGCACCTCTGAAGACTGTCCGATTTTCAGAGAAACTACATTATAATGCTGAAAGAACCAATATTCAACAATAAAAAACCATAGGTATACAAAGGAGCAAAGAAAATATGGCAAAGAACAATGTTAACTGACAGAAATTATCCCCGAGGAATCCCAGATATTGGGCATACTAGACAAATAATAGAAAACAAACATGTTAAATATGTTGAAACAGCTAGGGGGAAAAATGGACAAATAATTTGAAAAGTTGGTAAAAGATTATATAGACAAAATGAGAACCACAACAAGGATAGGCATTACTACAATAAATTAAATAGAAATTCTGGAGCAGAAAAGTCCGACAACTGAAAAAAGAAACTTCACTAGAGGATTCAAAAACATATTTGGACAGGCAGATGAAACAACCAGAAACTGAAGATAAACCAACTCTGAGGAACACAGAGAATGAAAAATACCGAGCAGAAACTAAGGGACATCAGTACACCACGAAGTACACCAATGTACGCATTATGGATGCCGCAGAAGGGGGAGAAAAAAAAACATAGAGCTTATTCAAAAGCATAATAATTGAAAATTCCCAATTTAAGGAAAGATATTGGTATACAAATACAAAAACATCAACAAGCTCCAAGTGAGATAAACAAAGCACACACCCTGAGATTTAATATAATTAAATAGCAGGAAACCAAAGAGAACAAGTGCATCCTTAAAACTTGAAGACATAAGTGACTCAGCATATACAAGGAATCCTCAATAAGATCATCAGCCTATTCTCATTAGAAATCCCATTGAAGGTCAGAGGCATTGGGATGATGTATTTAAAGTGATGTGAACAAAAAGTACCTGTCACCCAAGAATTTTATATCTTGGCAACACTGCCCTTCAAAAATGAGGAAAAAGAGAGGCATTTCCATATAATCCAAGATTGATATATTTATTAGGTTGATGAAGGCCTTCCAAAAAAAAAATGGTAAAGATTTAACTTTCAGGTTAAAATGAAAGGGCACTAGATCTTAACTCAAAGCCATATGAAGACATAAAAATCTGCAGAAAAGGTAAATATATAAGAAAATATAAAAGCCATTAAAACGTAATTTTGATATAACTCCAGTTTCAATTTTTAATAGAATTTACAAGAAAAAATACAAATAATTATAGACGTGTTATGGGGACAGAAGTATAAAGATGCAATTTGTGACATCAAAACATAAAAGGGAGTAGGAGCTGAAAAGAACTAGAAATTTTATGCAATTGAAAGTGAGCAGCAATCTGATACAATTTAGATTGCTAAAACTAATGTTTTATGTAATTTCCATAGTAACCACATTCAAATGTCTACATAGTATCTATATAATATAACCAAAGGATATCAGAAGGGCAACTGAATGTCTCTCTCTTTCTCTCTTTCTCTCTAACACACACACACACGAACACACAAAAATACTAGACATAAAAGAAGGCAGTCATAGAAAATGAGGGACAAAACATCTTTAAGTCAGACAGAGGACAAGTAGGAAAATTGCAGAAGTAAGTTTTACTTATGAGGAATTACCTTAAATGTAAGTATATTAAAATCTCCAGACCAAAGACAGAAATTGGCTAACTGAATAATAAAAAACATGATCCTACTATATACTGTCTACAAGAGACTCATGTTAGATTTAAAGACAAAAATTGGTTGAAAGCTAAAGGATTGAAAATATATTTCATGAAATGAGTAGCCAAAAAATATCTGGAATTATTGTACCAATATCAGACAAAATAAATCCCATGTCAAAAACTGTTACAAAAGATCAACACATATGCTATATTAATAAAAAGGCCAGTTAATCAAGTCAGCAATCAGCAACATATATGCAACAAATATCAGAGCTCTAAGCATATGAAGCAAACATTGACAGAGCTGAAGTGAGAAATACACAGTTCTACAAAAGTTGTTGGAGACTTCAGTATATCACTTTAATAAATGGATAGAAAAAAAATCAAGTTTAACAGAATATAGAGAACTTGAACAGCAACAACAAAAATCAGTCAACTGGACCCAGTAGACATACACAGAACATCCACACACCAACAGAAGAAGTCACATTTTTCTCAAATGCACAGCGAACATTCTCTAGGATTAATTATATATTAGTACACAAAAGAAGTATTAATAAATTTTAGAAAAACTGAAATTATACAATTTTACAGTCAAATGAAAGAAGCCTAAAATTTAGTTACAGTTTTTGACATGGGATTTATTTTGTCTGATATTGGTACAATAATTCCAGATATTTTTTGGTTACTCATTTCATGAAATATATTTTCAATCCTTTAGCTTTCAACCAAAATTCACAAATTTTTCCTATGTCTGAAAATTTAAACAACGTTATTTTAACCAATCAATAGGTAAAGGAAGAAATCACAAGAATGAGAAATTCTCATTATCTTGACAGAATAATCTTATTATCTTGAGATCAATGAAATAAAAAACACAACACACCAAAACTTACAGATTGTAGCAAATGCAATGCTAAGAGAAAATTTACACACATACTCTCAGTATATTCAGGCTGTTATAAAAAATTCCATTATCTGAGTGGTTATAAACATTTATTTCTCACAATTCTGGAGACTGAGAAGTTTAAGATCAAGTCGCCAACATTTCAGTGACTGTCAAACATGAATGTGTTATGTCTTTGCATGGAGAAAGGGACAAGGGAATGACTGAGGTGTCTTTTAATGGGGCACTAATGACATCATAAGGACTCTATATTCATGATATAGTCATCTTGTAAAGATCCTACCTTCAAATACCATCACAGTTTTCCAATATATGAATTTTGGAAAGAAACAGTCTTGAGCACAGACATTCAGGAAAGATCTCAAGATGACAACTTTAAAGAACTAGAATAGGAGAGCAAACTAAACCAAACTTAACATAAGAAGAAAGTAAACTTTTGGGATTATATGAATAAAAGGAAGAACAGGAAAAATATAGAGAAAACAAGATCAAAACCCATTTCTTTGAAAAGAGCAGCAAAATTGGCAACCTTTGCTAGTTTGATTTAATAAAAGAAAGAAGGCTAGGCCTGGTTGTCTTCATGTCTGTATTCTCAGCCTTTTGGAAGGTAGAGCAGAGAGTATTGCCTGAGCTCAGGGGTTCAAGATGAGCCTGGGCAACTTGGCAAGAATTTGTCTCTACAAGAATTTTAATATTGATCAGGCGTGGTGGCATCCTCATGTAGTTCCAGCTACTAGGAAGGCTGAGATGGAAGTATCAACTCAGCCCAGGAAGCCGAGGCCACGGTGGCCATAAGTGTGCTCCTTAACTCCAGCCTGGGTGACAGAGTGAGGCTCCAAGTCAATCAAGAGAGGAAAATAAGCAAAAGAAGTTTCAAATGACTCAGATTATAAATGTAAGAGAATACTAATATACATTTTGAGAAAAACAAAGGATAGAATACTATAAACAATCGCTTGCCAAAAAGTTAGATTCTCTAGATGAAATGGACAATCTACTAGGAACACACAATCTATCAAAAACAAATCACAAACAAATAAAAATCTGGATGGAACTAGAACTAGTAAGAAAACTACATTTGTAATCAAATCCTCCTCATAAAGAAAATGCCTGCAAAGCACCAGATGGCTCACTGATGAATTTTAACAAATACTTACAGCATTAACAGCAATCCTTTCATACTCTCAAAAATGTTAAAGAAGGAAACTGTCTAACTCTACCTATGAGACCAGAATTGCCCTGACACTGAAACCAGAAAGACATGACAAGAGAAGAAAACTACAGACCAATAACGGTATGAATATTGACCAGAAATCTCAGAAGAATACTAGCAATCCAAATTCAGAAGCATAATGAAAGGATTACACACCCAGATCATGTGGTATTTACACCTATTTCAATATATAAAAATCAACCAATATAATAAACCACATTAATACAATGAACAGGAAAAAACATGAGGCTTCCCCAGTGCAGAAAAAAAAAAACATTTGACATAATTCAACATCTTTTTGTGATAAAACCCTAAATAAACTATTATACCTCCTCAACAAGATGAGGCCACATATGAAAACACCACAGCTAGTAGTGTTGTCAGTGGTGGAGGACAGAAAGATTTTCTCCTAAGATCAGAAACAAGACAAGGATGCCTATTTCCACAACTTGTATTCCACTTAGTACTGGAAGTTCTAGCCATATCATTCAGACATCAAAGAAAAATAAGAGGCATCTGAATTTTAAAGGAAGAAGTAAAATTATCTGTTGGAAAATAGCATGACCTTATGAATAGAAACAGTTAAGAATCTACATACTCAAAAGTTTCTAAAACTAATATACAAATTCAGCAAAGTGGCAGAAAATAGCGTCAACATACACAATTAAGTGCATTTCTAAGCCCTAATAATCATGATCCAAAACAGAAAATTAGGTAAAAAGTGTCATTTACAATTTCATCAGTAGACTACAATGGAGTTCTAGATATAAATTTAATCAAGAAGGCAGAAGATTTAGACAAAAACTTTGAAACAATACTAAAACAAATTTAGGAAAATAAAAATAATGGAAAGATATTTCAAATTCATTAACTGAAGACAAAATTTGTTCAGATGAGAATACTGACCAAAGCAATCTACAGATTCAATTCAATTCCTATCAAAATTCTAATGATTTTTTGGGTGTTTGAAAACGAACAAAATCCGGCAACATACTCGGGTCCCCTCCTGTTCTGGGAACTTTTCTCTCCTCTCAATCAATCCAGCTTAAAAAAGAAAAGAAAAGAAAAGAAAAAAGACAACTAACAAAATCCATCCTAAAATACAATCAAAATCTAAAGAACCCAAATACCCAAAATAATCCTGTGAAATGAGAAGAAATTTGGAGGACATACACTTTTTAATTTCAAAATTTTCAACAAAGCCGCAGTATTCAAAACAGTATTGTATTGGCATAAAAACAGAAATAGGCCCTTAAAGTAGTCTAGAAAACACTATGGGGAGCAGTGGCGGAGGAGGAGGAGGCGAACGCTGGAGGGCAGGGAATGTGGCGGTTTGGCAGGCGGGCAGTTGGGCAGCGGCCGCCTCAATGCCCGGGTTCAGGCGCATGTTTGGTGAGGCCAGGGCATCTGGTGAGCCTGTGTCTGCGCCTTCGCCCTGTGGGTTAGCCTGGCGGGAGCTGAAACTGTGAGGCTGTGCATGTGGGTGGGGACAGCCCCAGATAGGGACTCTGGGTAAGAGTCCAACTCCTCTCTGCTTCCTGAACCTCCTCTCCACTAATTCCATGAAACCATCACCTGTCCTTGCTGTCAGAAAGCCCTCCCTGCTTCCTGAATCCCAGGAAGCCTTCTTAGTTATGCCTCAAATCTCCCCAACCGACTGAACTCCTATCTCCTCTGCTGTGAGGGCCCCATGCTTGCTGCCTGATCCCACTTCTGTTGCTTTGCTGCTGTGACCCCCACCTCTATTTCCTGAACCTCTCTCTACCATAAAATCTCCCATCGCTTCTGCATGAAACCCCACATTTGCTGCTGACAGAGCAGGTCCCAGTGTCAGGGGTCTTGCAGTCTGGCCTGGCACTGAAAGCGGTGGTGGCGCATCCAGGTGCTGGATCATAGCTGTTCTCTGCAGCTTCCTCTCCAGGCAGACCTTCCTGATTTCAGAAAATGGCACTCAATCTGTGCAGCAAAGTGCCCTAGAGTATCAGTGGCAACAATTATGGTCTCTCTCTGGGGAGAGCCCCTGCCATCTGCTCCCCAGTCTCCACTCAGACACTCCTGCACCCAGTTACAATCCCATCCATATGTTCTATTGTCCTTGCAAACACTCACTAATGTGGATTAGTGTACTCACACCAGTTCTGCTGTCATTTTCCTGGAACTCTTAATTTCTCCACATCCTTGTCAACTCACGTAAATTTTTATTTTTTTAAGTATAGCTAATCTACTGTTAAATAAGAGGTATCTCTTTGTGGTTTAACTTGCATTTCCATCATGAGTAATGATGGTAAGCTCCTTTGGTGTGCTTGTTGGCAAAGTGTGTATCGAAGTCCTTTGCCAACTGTTATTTTGGGTTGTCTTTCTGTTGTTCAACTGTAAAAGTTGTTTATATATTTTGAATAATAGACTCTAGTCAGGTATATAGTGTGTGGATTTTTCCTTCTGATTTCTGTGTTGTTGGTACGTAGTAAGGATTACATATGTGGTATCTTCCCCAGTGTCCTGGCATAAGAGCTGCAAGTCTTGGCATCTATGTAGTGATGTGTCTTTTGCATGCTGTTGAGGCAACTGATGGATGGGGGCCCCTGACAGCCTCAGTAGGGCTGATGCCAAGGGAACAAACCTTGTGATTAGAGGTTGGAACTTTCAACCTCCCCATGGCTGCTGACTTAATCACTCATGCCTATGAAATGAAGCCTTCATAAAGCCCAAAAGGACAGGGTCCAAAAGGAGAGCTTCCGTGTTGTTAAACACATGGAGGTGCTAGGGGCTTGGCACCTGAAGAGAGTATGGGAGCCCTGCACCAGTTTCACCTACCTCACCCTATATCCCTCTTCTTCTGGCTATTCATTTGCATCCTGAAAAATATCCTTCCTAAGACATTGACAAGAGTAAGTACACTGTTTTCCTTGATTCTGTGATCCACTCTAGCAAATTACTGAACCCAGTGAAAGGTTTGTCAGAGCCTCTGATCTCTAGCTAAGTTGGATGGTTAGGTTAGGTAACTAGAGAGTCTACTGTTCAATATTGAGATCTTAGCCTGAGGGGTCTGATGGTATCTCCAGGTAGACTCCAAATTGGATTCCACTACAGGACACCCAGCTGGTGCTGGAGAATTGGTTTTTTGGGAAAAACTCACACATCAGGTTACAGAAGTAGTCTGCATTGAGTGTTGACTACAGTGGGAGAAATCAGTTTTTTTCCAATCACAACAATTTTGTCTTCAACATATTTGTTGCACAATAGTTTTTCATTTTGAGGAAATCAGTGTATTTATTCTTCCTTTTGTTTGCTTGCTTTTGGTGTAAGATGTCTTCTTTTTTTGCCTGATTGCTCATGATTGAGTTCATAGTACAATGTTGAATAAGAGTGGTAAAGTGTTCATTCACGAGACATTCCTGATCTTAGAAGTGAACCACTCAATGAGGACAATTGAGTGTGTTTGCTGTGGGTTTTGCAGAAATGCTTTTTATTATGTTGAAGAGATTCCTTTATATTTCTGTTTGTGGGTGTTTTACATTGAAATGGTGTTGAATTTTGTTTAAAGTTCTTTCTGAATCAATTGAGATGATTATGTGGTATTTCTCCTTCCCTTTATCAATATGGTGTGTTACATGGATAGAAATTTTAGGTTGCCCTTCCTTGGGACAAAGAAGTCATGTTTGTGATGTTTGATCTTTTTTTTTACTTTGATTTTCACCATTTTAATGATGTGTTTTTAAAGCTGTGTGACATTTAGTTACCCTTTTCTTTTTAAAACATTCTTTATTTTAACGATGTGGAGTACAATTCAGGGTTAGGTATACAAATGTTCATTACGCAGGTACCCTTGTTGATGAGGTGTACCCCCTCTCTCCTGGCAGTTTCCCACTACTGCCAATCCTGCCCAACCCCCATTTCCTACTATTGCCAATCCCTTTCTTATAATATGATAAATTGTTCAAGGTATGCTTGTGAGTGAGAAAATGTGGACTCAGTTCTTTTTTTCTGTGATAGATCACTCAGTATTATAGACTCAGTCTATTGAAGTTGCTGCGAATTTCATGATTTAGTCTTTCTTTATGGGTGTGCAACATTACATTTTTTAAATAATCAATATTTTTTATTATGATATTGTGGGGTACAGTTAAGGGTTAGGTATACAAATATGCTTCGTTTAGGCACCCTTGCTGATAAGAGGTATCTCCCCAACCCCAGACAGATGTTTACTACTATTAATCCCATCTCCCTTCCGCTACACCCCCCTAGTTTCCCACAACTGCCAGTCATTTTCTTATGGCAATACGTTGGATGATCAAGGACCACTATATGAGTGAGAACATGTGATACTCAGATCTTTGTTTCTGTGAGAGGTCACTCAGTATTATAGACTCTAGTTCCATCCAGGTTGTTGCAAAATTCATGATTTTGTTCTTTTTTATGGCTGCTGTCTGCATCGTATTCCATCGCGTATATGTACCACATTTTTAAAATCCAGTCCTCTTTTGATGGACAGCATGGTTGGTTCCAGGTTCTTGCTATCGTGAACAACACTGAGATAAACATACGTGTGCAGGTATCTTTTTTATAGAGTGATTTGAGTTCTTCAGGTTATATTCCAAGTAGGGGGATTGTGGGGTCACATGGGAGGTTGATATTTAGAGCTTTTAGGAATCGCCACACTGCTTTCCACTGAGGTTGCACTAGTTTACACTCCCACCAACAGTGTAGAAGTGTTCCCTTTTCACCACACCTTCTCCAGCAGCTGTTAGTTTTTGAGTTGTTGATAATTGCCAATCTGACTAGAGTTAGGTGGTATCTCAGTGTGGTTTTGATTTGCATCTCCCTGATGATTAGTGAGGTTGAACGTTTCTTCATGTGTCTGTTGGCTGCTTGGATAGCTTCCTTTGTGAAGTGTCTGTTCATATCTTTTGCCCATTTTATATTGGGATTGTTTTTTTCTTTTCAGCACATTTGAGTTTCTTGTAGATGCAAGATGTTAAGCCTTTGTCAGACCTGGAGTTGGCAAATACTTTTTCCCAGTGTGTAGGCTGTCTCCCTGCTCCCTTGATGGTTACTTCGGCTTTGCAAAAGCTTGTCAGTTTGATGAGTTCCCACTTGTCTTTCTTATCTCTTATGGCCTGTGGGTTTTGGGTTTTGTTTAGGAATTGGATGCCACTTCCAATTTCCATGAGGGTATGTCCTTCATTTTCTAAGGTTCTTATGGTTTGAGGTTTTACATTTTGGTCTCTGATCCATTTGGAGTTAACCTTTGTGCATGGGGATAGATAGGGGTCCTGTTTCAATCTTCTGCATGTGGTCAGCCAGTTTTCCCAGCACCATCTACTGAATAGGTTCTCCTCTCCCCAGTGGTTGGTGGTGGAGGCTTTGTCAAAGATGAGTTGGTTGAGAAGTTGAGGTTTCGCTTCTGGAATCTCAATTCTATTCCATTGATCTATATGCCTGTTCCTATACCAGTACCAAGCTGTTTTGATGATTGTAGCTTTATAGTAAAGTTTGAAGTCTGGTAATGTGATACCGCCTACTTTGTTTATTTTGGTGAGGATTGTTCTGGCTATTCTTGGTCGTTTGTGTTTCCATATGAATTCCTGTGTTGTTTTTCTAGGTCTGAGAAGAATGTTGCCGGTAATTTGATGGGTATTGCATTGAATCTGTAGATTGCCTTAGGTAAGATGGACATCTTCACAGTGATTCTTCCAACCCATAAGCATGGGATATTTTTCCACTTGTTTGTGTCATCTTTAATTTCTTTGAGCAGTCTTTTGTAGTTTTCATTGTAAAGGTCTTTCATGTTTCTGGTTAGGAAGATGCCAAGGTATTTCATTTTTTTGTGGCTATTGTGAATGGAATTGTACTTTTTATTTGGGTTTTTGCTTATTATTGATGTAAAGAAATGCGATTGTCTTTTGCACATTTATTTTATATCCTGAGACTTTGCCAAAGGACTTTATCAGTGTAAAGAGGTTTTTGACAGATTCTCTTAGGTTTTCAAAGTACAGAATCATGTCATCTGCAAAGAGATAACTTGACTTCCTCTTTTCCTATTTGATTACCCTGATTGCCTTCTCTTCTCTGATTGCTCTAGCCAGGACTTCCAATACTATATTGAACAGGAGGGGTGAGAGTGGACATCCTTGTCTTGTTCTAGTTTTCGGGGGAAATGGTTCCAGTTTTTTTCCATTTAGGAGTACGCTGGCTGTGGGTTTCTCTTAGATGGCTTTCACTATTTTGAAGTATGTTCCCTGTATGCCTAGATGTTCGAGGGTTTTTATCAAGAAGGGTTGCTGGGTTTTATCAAAAGCTTTTTCTGCATTTAATGATATAATCATGTGGTTTTTGTTTTGACATCTGTTGATGTATTCAATTACATTTATGGTTTTATGAATGTTGAACCAGCCTTGCATCCCAGGGATGAAGCCTACTTGGTCATGATGGATGATTTTTGAGATGGGCTGTTGAATCCAGTTTGCTAGGATCTTGTTGAGAATTTTAGCATCTATGTTCATCAAAGATATTGGCCTGTAGTTCTCTTTCTTTGTTGGGTTTTTACCTGGCTTGGGTATCAATGTGATGTTAGCTTTGTAAAATGATTTAGGGAGTGTTCCATCTTTTCAATCACCTGAAATACCTTCAGTAGGATTGGAATCAATTCCTTTTTAAATGTCTTGTAGAATTCTGCTGGAAAGCAATCTGGTCCAGGGCTTTTTTTTTGTAGTTAGTTTTCTTATTTCGTAGTCAATTTCCTTGATTGTTATTGGTATATTTAGGGTCTCAGTTTCTTCTTGTTTCAACCTAGGCAGGTTGTGTGATGGCAGAAAGTCCTCCATTTCCTTGAGGTTTTCAAGTTTGTTTCCATACAAGAGTACATAGTAATCTCTAATGGTCTTTTGTATTTCTTCAGGGTCAGATGTGACTTCATCTTTTGTGTTTCTGATGATACTTATGTGGGTTTTTTCTCTCTTTTCTTGGTCAGTTTAGCTAGGGGACCATCGATCTGTTTTATCCTTTTGAAGAATCAGCTTTTTGTTTCCTAGATTTTTTGTATTATCTTTTTGTCTTCTATGTCCTGGATTTGGGCTTTTATTTTGGTGATCTGGATTCTTCTGCTGAAATTAGGGTTTTTGTGGTCTTGCTTTTCCAGCTTCCTTAGGTGGCTTGTTAGACTGCTAATTTGTGATCCTTCCATTTTCTTCATGTGTGTTTGTAGGGATATAAATTCCCCTCTTACTACAGCTTTCATGGTGTCCCAGAGATTTGGTAAGATGTTTCTTCATTTTCATTTGTTTCCAGGTAGCTTTTGATCTCTGTTTAAATTTCATCATTGACCCAGGACTTGTTTAACATCATGCTGTTTAGTGTTCATGTCTTTGTGGGTTTTGGGGGGACCTTATTGGTGTCAATGTTTATTTTTATTCCACTGTGGTCCGAGATGTTGCATGTTAGAATTTTGGTGCTTTTAAATTTGCTAATGATCAACTTATTGCCAATTATGTGGTAGATCTTAGAATACATTCCATGCGGTGATGAGTAGAATGTGTATTCTGTGGTCTTTGGATGGAGTGTTCTGTAGGTATCAATTAAGTCTATTTGGTCAAGAGTCACATTGAAGTTCCGGATCTCATTGCTGATTTTTTGTCCTGATGATCTGTCTAGGGTTGTGAGTGAGGTAATAAAGTCCCCAGGTATGACAGTGTTTGAGTCAATATCTTTCTTTAGTTTTCCTAGAAGTTGCTTTATGTAAGTTGACACACCTATGTTGGGTGCATGTGTGTTTAGGATAGATATTTCTTGTTGATGGAGTGAACCTTTTATCATTATGTAGTGGCCCTTTATACCTTTCTAAATTTTTGATACCTTAAATGGTATTTTGTCTGAAATTAGGATCGTGACTCCTCCTTTCTTTTGTGTTCCTTTTGCCTGAAAATTTATTTCCCATCCTCTTACTTTGAGTCTGTGCATGTCCTTTCTAGTGAGATGGGTCTCTTGAAAGCGCTATATTGTTTCCTGGTGATATTTTATCCATTTTGCCATTCTATGTCTTTTCAGTGGTGCATTTAGTCCATTCACATTCAGGCTAATTACTGAAATGTGAGTTTGTCCCTATCATAGAGCTCTTATAGAGTTATTGTTCTTCCACCTGGTTTTTTTGTCTTTCTTTTGGTTTTGGGGTTGGTTCATGTGTAGTTTATTCTTTTTCCTGTACTCTTGTGAAGAACATTGTTCTTTTTTTCTTTTCTTCTGTGTTTAGTACTT
>NW_007163307.1:22073-22924 GCF_000164805.1 Carlito syrichta
GTTGTCTAGCAGGGGTTCTCTGAATCACTTGTGTTTGAATTTTTGCATCACTGATTAGATAAGGGAAGTTTTCTTGAATGATGTCATGGAAAGTTTGTTCCAGTGTGGTCTCTGTCTCTCTTTCTGCCTTAGGAAGGCCAATTATTCTTAGGTTTGGTATCTTGAAGTAATCGCTCATCTCTTGAAGGATTTGTTCTGTCTTTTTGTGCATGTTTCCTGTGCTTTTATGAGTTTGGGTTAGTTCTATATTTTGGTCCTCAAGCTGTGAGATTCTTTCTTCTGCTTTGGTAATTCTGCTTTCCATGCTTATCTGTTTGTTATTTATTTCCTTCACAGTATTCTTTATTACTGTTATCTCAGATATCAGCCCTTCCTAATTTCTTCTTGTCTCTCCTCAATTCTTTTTAATATCTCCATTAATGTCTTGATATCTAGGCTTGTAGTTTGGGACCAGTCATTCTGGGGGTTCTTTATTGTTTGCATTCTGAAGTCAGTTTTCTCAGTGTCTGCCTCCCAGGGGTCTGGGAGAGACCCATATTCTTCTTTTGGTTTTTCTTCATTTGTGTAGATTTCTCTCTCTCTCCCCCTTTCCCTCTCCTAGTTTAATTCTGCTTTTCAGGGAAGGTGGGTTGCTTTAGTTTCACTTGTGCAATCTCCTGTTCTTTCTTATGAGGGTCCTCTGGCTTTGTTCACTTTTGATGTTGGAGTGTGGGCTGCGTGCTGTATTTTTTGCAGTTTTGAGGCTTAATTGAGGGGGAAGGTATGATTCAGAATCTATTTGCTGATTCCAGCATCCACCAACAGGTATGTGGGCACACTGGAACCTATTTCCCACTGCCTTACAATCTGTC
>NW_007163308.1:0-400 GCF_000164805.1 Carlito syrichta
CCACAATATACTTCACTGCTGTCATTTCTGACATCAGCTCCTTCCTATTTTCCTCTTGTCTCTCCTCAATCTTTTTAATTCTCTCCATTAATGTCTTGATGTCTGGGTTTGTTGCATGTAGCCAGTCATTCTGGGGGCTCTTCATTGTTTGTGTTCCAGAATCTGTTTTCTCAGTGTCTGATCTCCCAGGGGTCTGTGTGAGACCTATATTCTTCTTTTGGTTTTTCTTCATTTGTGTGGTTTTTCCCCCTCCCTACTTTTTCCTTCCCTCCACATCACCATCTTCTTTAATTCTGTTATTCAGGTGTAAAGGGATTGGTTTTACTTCTGTTTGTTCAATCTCCTATTCTCTATGTATGCCCTCTTACTTTGTTCAATTCTGGAGTTGCACTGTAGGTTG
>NW_007163309.1:0-1138 GCF_000164805.1 Carlito syrichta
CAAGGTTTCATAGACAGGATACAGAACATCAAAATCATGTAGAAACTAATGATAGACTTCATGCTTTGGCTTTTATGAGTTAAGTCGCTGTGAACATTCTCATACAAGTATTTATGTGGACATATATTTTTGTTTATCTTCGGTAAATACTAATTGAAGGATTGCTGGGCCATAGAGTATATTTGTATTTAGCTTTTTTCATGAGGAACTGCCAGATCTTTTTCCAAAGTGGTTGAACTATTTTATACTCCTACCTCATACATATGAGAGTTTCTGTTGCTCCACATCTTCTCCAAGATTTAGTGGGGTTATCAGTATTAATATTTTTAGCCATCTTATAGATGTGTAGTGGTATCTTGTAATATCAATCTGCATTTTCCTGATGACAAATGATGTTGAATATTTTTTTCTGAGATTTTTGACCATATGTATATCTTCTTTTGAAGGGCCTATTCAAGTCATCTCTATTTCTAAAATTGAGTTCTTTATCTTTTTATCATCAAGTTATAGGAATTCTTTATATCTTGAATGTCAATCTATTATCAGATATGTTTGGTGAACATTTTTCCCATGTTGTGGCTTGCCCATTCATTTTCATCATGATATCTTTTAACTAGCATACTTAAAAATCTATCATGGTTTGTAAGTCTTACCTTAAAAGAACTATAAACAAATACTGAAATCTAGTCAATGACATACATGCTGAAATATTTGGAGAGAAATATACTGATGTCCACAACTTACTGTGATATGTATAAAAAATTAAGATGAATTTATGGATGGTCAGGAAATGAATAAACAAATATTTGATAAACCAAATGTCTTGAAATGTTAATAAGAGACTCTAGATGGCAGGACACAGATGTTCACTATAAAACTCTTCCAATTTATTTGAGTGGTTGGAAAATATCTTAATAAAACACTGAAGAAAAAAATAAGAATGGGAAAATAGAAGAGACTGAAAAGCTTAGATGCTAGAAACCAAGAAGCAAAAATTTTATCAGTTTACAGTACTGCCCAGGAACCATGGGACGCTGCTAGTCAAAACATCTGCCATTTTGGAAGAGTATAACCCTACAATGGAGATGGATGAATCCAGTTATCAGCTTGATATTAGTCAATCAAGATCATCAAATTA
>NW_007163310.1:0-1333 GCF_000164805.1 Carlito syrichta
GCATATATTTTGAAATAAGCCAGGTTGTGTGTGGTGGCTCATGCTTGTAGTCTCAGCACTTTACGAGTGTATGTGGGAGGATCACTTGAGGCCAGGAATCCATGAAACATAGAGCGACATTGACTCTATTAAAAAAATAAAATAATTAGCTAAGTGTTGTGTCGTGTGTCTGTAGTCCTAGTTATATGAGAGCCTGAGGTGGGAAGATCCCTTGAGCAGAGGAGTTAGAGGTTGCAGTGAGTGATGATTGTACCATTGCACTTTAGTCTGAGATCCTTTCCCTAGTTAATTAATTAAATATTTAATTACATCACCATCGAGGTAAAGTTAGGACAGGTGAATTAACATGTAAGAGAAGAAGAAGATCTGGCAGAAATGCACTGTTGCATACATAGAGCAAAATTAAATTTATAGCAAATAAGTTCTCCAATTTTTCAGTTTGCTCATTTACTATTCTAGTTTGTATAATTATGTTTACTTTATTTAATTATTTTTGTTTTATTCGGAGTCTCACTCTGTCACCCAGGCTGGAGTACAATGGCAGGGCTCACGGCCACTGCAGTCTCTACCGACTGGGCTCAGGCGATCCTTCCGCTTCAGCCTTCCAAGTAGTTGGAACTACAGGAGTACACGCCACCACGCCTAACTAATTTTTGATTTATTATAGAGATGAGGTTTCATCAAGTTGCCCAGGCTGGTCTCGAACCAGTGGACTCAGGCAATCCTCTCACCTCGGCCTCCCGGAGTGCTAAGATTATAGGCATGAGCCACTGCTCCCAGCAGTGCTGAGACTACAAGCATGAGCCACCACACACAACCTGGCTTATTTCAAAATATATGCTGGCTAAAAACAAAAAAGTAAACAGTAAAGTATGTTTACTTTAGTTATTTATGCAGCCTGTCCCAACAATACAGCTATTTGTGAAGAATCACATTTTATATTATATGTTCATATGTAATAGTTTAAACACAGTGTGTAGTGCACACAAGGTACTTTACCTAGAACAGGATTATTCTCAAAGCAGTAGTTTTCAACTGGGGGTGAGTACCAACTCCCCCAAGCTGTAGGGCAGATAATTTGCCAAATATGGAAACAGTTTGTTGCTACAACCAAGGGATCGTGTGGTACTCAACACCAAGTGGTCAGTGCTGCTACTAAAAATCCTACAAGGTATAAGACACTCCCATCATCTGACCAGAATTATTCTGGCAAAAATATCAATAGTGCAGAGACTAAACTACCTTGCACTAAAGTGACCACTTCCCATAAGAATTATACAGAAAAGTTCTACAACAAACAGTTAACAGGATAGTGAGGGAGAGATGCTGAATG
>NW_007163311.1:0-6562 GCF_000164805.1 Carlito syrichta
AGCAGTTCACACTTTCATCGGTGGGGCAGGGGAATGCAGTTCCCTTTCTGGCATCCTCAGTACCATTCTTGGGGCAGGCGCTCCAAGCAGGACACTGGAAATCTCTCCGAGGCTTTCCAGAACATCTTCAAAGTCAGCCACTGGAACCATCCATGGGGAGATTTTTAGGGGAAGTGAGAAAGAGATGGAATGGGCCACCTAGGCGTGTCAGGGTCACGAAGGCAGTACCCACTGAGATGTATTGGGGAAGAGGGAAGCTGGGTGTGAAATGACCCATTGAAAATCATTGTGACCCTACTCCATCTTGCCTAATTGTCCTAGAATGTGGGGGCACCAAGGAGACTGGGAGAGGTTGGATGGGGAGTGATGGCTGGTACCTTCTTCTCCTGAAAAGTACCATGAAAGGAGAGGAGCAAAATGGGATAAAGAATGGTATCTGCTACTGAAATGTATCATGAGGGCAGAGAAGAGAGTTTGGATTAGGAGTAGTGCATCACACCATCCTCTTCTAGAATGCACCATGAACAGAGAGGGGAGAATTTGGATGTGAAGTGATGGGTGGTACCTTCCTCTAGGGGAATTTAGCATGAGACGACAGGGGAGACATTGGATGGTGAGTGTTGGTTGGTACTTTCCTTAACAGGAATGTATAATGAAAAGAGTGGGGAGAGTTTGGATGGGGAATAGTGGTTGGCACATTCCTCTATCAGAATGTACCATGACAGGAGAAAGGCGAAATTGGAAGCAGACTGGTAGTTGGTACCTTCTTCTACTGGAATGTACTCTGAAGAGAGGGTAGATGTGTGGGGAATGCTGTAAGTTATTTTCCTCTACCTGATTGCACCACGAGAAGAGAGAAGAGATGTGGAATGGGGAGTGGTGAGTGGTACCTCCCCTTTTGGAATGTACTTTGAGAGGAGCGGGAGGGGTGGGAAGTAACTTTTTCTACTGAAATGTACCATGAGAGGAGAGGAGGGCAGTTGGATGAGAAGTGATGCATGGTACTTTCCTTTAATGGAATGTGTAATGAAAAGAGTAAGGAAAGTTTGGCTGACAGTCAATGCTTGGTAATTTTCTCATCTGGAATGTACCAGGAGAGAAGAGGGGAGAAATTGGGTGGGAGTGGTGTGGATTATTTTCCTCTACCTGAACGTACCATGAAAAAAGAGGGGAAAGGTGGGTTAAAGAGTGGTGGGTGGTACCTTCCCCTACAGGCAGCTATCATGAGGTGCCCAGATGAAGCAGTCACCATGGGAGGTACCACTGGGAAGGCTGTTTTGTATTCCAGAACTAGTCATTGTGTGCCAGGTATCAGGGGCTACATACCAGCAAGGATCACCACTCCTCTGCTGTCATGGTGAGGCCTTCACCTCCCCTGAGGTCACCATCCTGTTTCTGGCCCCAGCTGGTTTGTTCTGTGGGTTGAAGTCACATGAGAGCCAGGGATGAGGGCACAGGAACAAGCGAATGTGGTTCCAGGATGGATGCGCATGGCAGAGATAAACGACAAACCTGAGAGGTTTGGTCCGGATGGGACTGCCTACTCAGCATCTGCCAGGGTGGAGCACTCTCAGAGGCCAGAGGAGGAGGGGTGCTCTCCGTTGGGAGTTGATGGTTTTAACGTGGGACTCGGAACAGTGGAGGCGGAGTTGAGAGTGTAAGGCTCAGAACCCTGCCCAGGAACCTCACACGACTCACCTGTAAAGGAGAAAAGATGCTCTCAGGTGGCTGGGATTCCAGGCTTGGTCTGCCTTGACTTCTGGTCCTTCCATTCGCTCTCTTTCCAAACAATGCTCATCGGATCCTGTTATATTGATCTCAGAGCCCAATAACAATTCCCCACTGCGCTGAGAGTATCTTCTTTGTCTGACGTCTGTCCTCCAGAATATCTGCATGTCCCCGAGGGTCAGAGACAGTTCAGAGAGGACTTGTGACCCTTTCCTACCCAGGTTCCTCCACAGAGACGGTGACCCACTCAAAAAAAGAAGTCAAATATTAAGTGATAGGATTTTAGGTATTGGGTGGGAAAAGGCTTTGGGAAGGTGCTGATGGATAGGAGCTGGGTGAGTTGTTAGGACAGTGATTGTCCCATCGGGCATGCATTAGCTCTGACTGTGTTTCTGAGCTCTGCAGGAAATGGTGGAGGTGGGACACTGGACCCTGTCATCCTGGGGGAGTGCCCATCTACCAAGGGTTCAGAAGTGGACCTGTATGTGTGTCCTCCAGAAGTCTGAGACCCCCAACCAGGCCCACTGCAGCGTCAGCCCCCTAATTCCACAGCCCTGCAGCTCTTTTGGCCCAGGAGCAAATAACTCTGCCTTGGCCCTGTTCTCCTGGCAGGAGATAGAGGCAAGGACATGGCTGTGCTGTCACTCGGCACAGAGCCCTACAGCAAGTGTAGAGACCCTCATGCCCTATCGCGCACAAAGCCGAGTTTGGCATTGAGAGGAGAGGACAGGTCTACTCTCCCGGGATGGAGAGGATGAAGGAAAGGGGTGAGTGGGGCAGTGACTGCCCTCAGTGTCAGCTCTTGGTCTGTGCCACATAGGCCCTGGCATAGCAGTGCAAACCCCTTCATCTCCTTCAGCCGCCTATGGTTCACTTGCCCACAAGGGATCTGCAGATGTCCTGTTCGGGGATGAGAGGTCATAGGGAAACCAGGTGGCTGCCGTGCCTCCTGGGTCCACTTGCTCAGCTTGCTGAGGCGGTGTTGTTCAGGGCAGATGAATAGGGTGTCACCAAGCAGTCCAAGGGCTGCGGGCGGCCCAACCCCAGCAGCCTCCCGCACCGCTATGAGCAGCACAGGCCCGTCCTTCTGTATACCTGGACACCAGCTCTCCTTTCCCACACCAAGGCAGCGACTCCTCAGTACAAGGGCAGCTAGGGCCTCAGTGACCATGGGGTTGTCTTCAAGGATGTCATGGGCCCCGCACACCTAGATGGATCCCCATCTTGCTGGATAGAGGCCTCCACTGTGTGTCAGGAGCAGGTCCTTTCCTCCTGGATGTGGCCTTGACCCAGCGCTCTGAGTCCTTGCCCAGAAACAGCCTCTGATGGCAGAACCTGAGGCTTCCCTTCCCCTGCAAGGGAAGAGGAGGTTTCTCAGGTGTCCGGACCAGGGCCCGGAGGTAGGGGCTAACTCACTGCGGACAGAAGATTTCCAGAAATTCTCTCCTCAAGTCTCATTCTCTCCCTCCACTCTCTTACTCCCTTTCATTCTGTCTCCCTCTGTGTCTGTGTCTCTGTGTCTCACTCATGAGGTTCGGGGATACATCCTTGTGGCCATATCTGACATGTGACCTGTGCGGGGTGACTTTTGGGTATCTCTAAGACAAGCTGTCATTTCTCTGAGCTGTTTCAGGATCTATGTCCAGATATTGAGGTCTCTGACAGACACAGGTTGTGAGGTCTCTGGGGGCTTGTGTCCAGGATGAGAAACTGGGGCTTCCCTTCCCTTGCAAGGGAAGAGGAGGTTATTCAGGTGCCTAGACCAGGGTCCGGAGGTAGGCGCTATCTCAGTGGGGACAATTTCCTGAAATTGTTTCCCACTTCTCATTCTCTCCTCCCCACCACACCCAGCCACCATTTTTTTAAATTGTAAAGATGCGAGGCACTAGTCAGGATTAGTCACACGAGTAGTCTGTGGGCAGGTGAAATGTGGGTCTCCAACTGGTCCTCATGTTCCCTGGTTTAGTATCACATACCCTTAGTGATGTTAACTGCCCCCTGCCCTCCTCCCCGATAGTGTCCCGCTAATGCCGATCCTTCCTTTGTAGTATTGTGATGAATGCTCAGGACCCTCTCATGAGTGAGAACATGTGGTATTCAGTTCTCTGTTTCTGTGATAGTGACTGAATATGATGGACTCTAAATCCACCTAATTTGCTGCAAAGTTTATAATTTTGTCCTTCTTTATGGTTGCGTAATACTCCATCGTGTATATGTACCGCATTTTCTTTATCCAGTCTACTTTCCATGGGCAGCAGGGTTGTTTCCATGTTTTTGCTGTTGTGATTAGTGCTGCAATAAGCATGTGTGGGCAAGTTTCTTCTTGACAGGATGAGTTGAGTTCCTCTGGATATCTTCGCAGAAGGGACATTGCTAGGTCATATGGAAGGTCAATTTCTAGTTCTTTTAGAAATCGCCACACCAGTTTCCACAGAAGTTGAATTAGTTTGCACTCCCACCAAAGTGTAGAGGTGTTCCATATTCTCCACATTCTCGCCAGCATCTGTTGTTTTTTGATTTATTAATGATGGCAATCCTTACTGGAGTTAGGTTTTATCTCAATGTGGTTTTGATTTGCATCTGTCTGATGATTAGTGAGGGTGAGCATTTTTCAGGTATCTGTTGGCTGTTGGTATGTCTTCATATAAGAAGTGTCTATTCACATCTTTTGCCCACTTTTAAATAGGGCTGTTTGTATTTATGTTTTTTCCCTCTTGGCTTGTTTGAGTTTCTTGGGGATCCTGGATGGTAGGCCTTTGTCAGATATACAGGTAGCAAATATTTTTTTCCCATTCTGTGGGCTGTCTCCCCACTCTTTTCATGGTTTCTTTGACTTTGCAGAAGATTTTCAGTTTGATGAGGTCCAGCTTGTCTATCTTATCTCCTACGGCATGGGCATCTGTGGTTTTGATCAGGGATTGGTTGCCTATTCCAATTTCCATAAGGGTGTCCCTGCATGTTCTAAGGTTCTTATAGTTTAAGGTTTTAAGTTTAGGACTCTGATCCAATTGGAGTTGATTTTTGTGTATGGTGATAGGTAGTAGTCCTGTTTCATTCTTCTGCATGTGGTCAGCCAGATTTCCCAGCACCATTTAATGAATAGGTTCTCCTCTCCCCAGTGCTTGTTGGTGGAGGCTTTGCTGAAAATGAATTGGTTGAGAAATTGAGGTTTTGCTTCCAGAATCTCTATTCTGTTCTTTTGTCTATATGCCTGTTCTTGTACCCATTCTGCGATGTTTTGATTATTGTAGCCTTATAATAAAGTTTAAAGTCTGGGAGTGTCATGCCTCCCGCTTTATTTCTTTTTCTGAGGATCGTTTTGGCTAATCGTGGTCATTTTTGTTTTCATATGAATTTCTGTATTGTCGTTTCCAGGTCTGAGAAGAATGATGATGGTAACTTAATGGGTATTGCATTAAATCTGTGGATTGCCTTGGGTAGGATGGACATCTTAACAATGTTGATTCTTCCAAACCATGAGCATGGAATATCTTTCTATTTGTTTGTGTCTTCTTTGATTTCTGTGAGCATTGTTTTGGAGTTTTGTTGTAAAGGTGTTTCATTTCTCTGGTCAGGACGATGCCAAGGTATTTCGTCTTTTGTGGCTATTGTGAATGGGATTGTACTTTTTCTTTGGTTGTCTGCCTGTTTGTTCTTGGTGTATAAAAATGTGACTGTCTTTTGCATGTTGATTTTATACTTTGAGACTTTGCCAAAGTCCTTTATCAGTGCAAGGAAGTTTTGGATAGATTCCCTTGGGTTTTCCAGGTATAGGAATCATATCATCTGCAAAGAGGGATAGTTAATTTTCTCTTTCCTATTTGGATACCCCTGATATCCTTCTCTCGTCTGATTGCTCTAGCTAGGACTTCTGAGACTATGTTGAACATGGGGGGAAAGTGTGGGCAGTCTTGTCTTGTTACAGTTTTCAGGGGAGATGCTTCTAATTTCTGTCTGTTTAGTAATATGTTGGCGGTGAGTTTATTGTATATGGCTTTTACTATTTTGAGGTATGTCCCCTCTATACCTAGGCATTCAAGGATTTTTACCAAGAATGAATGCTGGATTTTGTTAAATTCCATTTCTGTGTCTAATGATATAATCATATTTTTACATCTTTTGATGTATTTAATTACATGCATGTTCTTGCAGATGTTAAACCAGCCCTGCATACCGAGGATTAAGCATACTTGGTCATGATGGATAATATTTGGATAATATTTGGATCTGCTAGGATCTTGTTGACAATTTTTGCATCTGTGTTCATCAGGGATATTGACCTGTAATTCTCTTTCTTTGTTGGTTCTTTGCCCAGTTTGAGTGTCAGTGTGATATTACCTTCATAAAATGATTTGGGGGAGAATTCTGTCTTTCTCGATTGCCTGGAACACACTCAGTAGAATTGGTATCAGCTTCTCCTTGCAGTAGAATTTCACTGGAAAGTCATCTGGTCCAGGGCTTTTGTTTGTTTGTTTATTTGTTTTGTAGGTGGTTTTCTTATGGCAGATTTAATTTTCTGGGTTGTTATTAATCTATTTAGGGCCTCTATATTTTCTTGTTTCAACCTTGGGAGGTTGTGTCATGTCAGAATGTCCTCCATTTCATTTAGATTCACGAATTTGTTTCCATACAGGTGTGCACAGTAATCTCTGATAATCTTTTATATTTTGGGGGGGTTTGTTGTTACTTGATTTTTTGTGTTTCTGGTTGTGTTTATTTGGGTTTTTGTCTCCTTTTCTTGGGCATTCCTGCCAGGGGTCTGTCAATCTTATTTATGCTTTCAAAATATCCAGCTTTTTGTTTCATTGATTATTTTATATGATATTTTAATCTG
>NW_007163312.1:0-925 GCF_000164805.1 Carlito syrichta
TTGAAAAAGATGGAACTCTTCCCAAATCATTTTACGAAGCCAACATCACATTGATACCCAAGCCAGGTAAAGATCCAGCAAAGAAAGAGAACTACAGGCCAATATCTTTGATGAACATAGATGCTAAAATTCTCAACAAGATCCTAGCAAACCGGATTCAACAATACATCTCAAAAATCATCCATCATGACCAAGTAGTCTTCATTCCTGGGATGCAAGGCTGGTTCAACATTCCTAAAACCATAAATGTAATTAAATACATCAACAGATGTCAAAACAAAAACCACATGATTATATCATTAGATGCAGAAAAAGCTTTTGATAAAATTCAGCACCCCTTCTTGATATAAACCCTTGAACATCTAGGCATACAGGGAACATACCTCAAAATAGTAAAAGCCATCTAGGAGAAACCCACAGCCAGCATACTCCTAAATGGACAAAAATTGGAATCATTTCCCCTGAAAAGTGGAACAAGACAAGGATGCCCACTCTCACCCCACCTGTTCAACATAGTATTGGAAGTCGTGGCTCGAGCAATCAGAGAAGAAAAGGCAATCAGGGGTATCCAAATAGGAAAAGAGGAAGTCAAGTTATCTCTCTTTGCAGATGATATGATTGTGTACCTTGAAAACCCAAGAGAATCTGTCAAAAACCTCCTTACACTGATAAAGGCCTTTGGTAAAGTCTCAGGATACAAAATAAATGTACAAAAGACAATTGCATTTCTTTACACCAATAATAAACACACAGAAAGTCAAATAAAAAACACAATTCCATTCACAATACCCACAAAAAAAATGAAATACCTTGGCATCTTCCTAACCAGAGACGCAAAAGACCTTTACAATGAAAACTACAAACACTGCTCAAGAAATAAAGATGACACAAACAAGTGGAAAAATATCACATGCTCATGGATTGG
>NW_007163313.1:0-682 GCF_000164805.1 Carlito syrichta
GGCTGGCCGTGGACTTGCCGGAGTGCCTTGAATGTTCTGTGCCTGATGGCGGCCCTAGCTCAGGGCCATCTTTGCCGTGGAACACATGTGTGAACGGTGGAGGCAGCCCTTCTGAGGTGCGTGGCCAAAGGTGTGGGATGGACCTGCCTGGTGGCCACCTTTGAAAATTCCTGTGAATGACAGGCCAGAAAGTACCTTTTCCTCTCACATCCCTGAGGTTGTCTCCTTGCACTGGGTGGCAGGGATGGTGGTGGTGGTGGTGGTGTTGATTATTATTATTTGGAGTCGGAATCCCACTCTCATCCAGGTCAGAGTGAAAGGGCATGCTCACTGCCTCTCCATACTCCACCCGGCAGGTTCAGGTGATCTTCCCACCTCGGACACTGAGTGGCCGGAACCACAGGCCTCCACCACCATGCCCAGCTAATATTTGGATTTATCTTTGATGGTTAAGTCAAGGTTTCACCTCGTATCCTGGGCTGCTGTCAACCCTGCAGCCTCAGGTCGTCCACTTGCTTGGGCATCCAAAGGGCCAGGATGACAGGCTGAGCCCGTGAGTCCTGCTTGTGTTTGTGGTGGTGGTGACTGGTATTCTTATTCTGAGTCACAGTCCCTTTCTGTCACCCAGGCTGGAGCACAGGGGCCCACTCTCAGCCACCACAGCTTCCACTGGCTGGGTTCT
>NW_007163314.1:0-1924 GCF_000164805.1 Carlito syrichta
CGGGCAAATGGTTTCCCACATATATTAAATTCATAGGCTTTCTCCTCTGTGTGAACTCTCTGATGTGCATTAGCATATGATTTATCAGAGAAAGTTTTCCCACATTCATTACATTCATAGGGTTTCTCCCCTGTATGAGTCCTCTGGTGTCCACTAAGCTATGACTTCCAGGAGAAAGTTTTCCCACATTCATTACATCCATAGGGTTTCACACCTGTGTGAATTCTCTGATGCACTCTAAGGTTTGAGTTAAGGGCAAATGTTTTCCCACATATATTACATTCATAGGGTTTCTCCCCTGTGTGAGTCCTCTGGTGTGCCCTAACTTCTGACTTCCGTGAGAAAGTTTTCCCACATTCATTACATTCATAGGGTTTCTCCCCTGTGTGAGTTCTCTGGTGTGCCCTAACTTCTGACTTACAGGAGAAGGTTTTCCCACATTCATTACATTCATAGGGTTTCTCCCCTGTGTGAGTCCTCTGGTGTGCCCTAACTTCTGACTTCCGGGAGAAGGTTTTCCCACATTCATTATATTCATAGGGTTTCTCCCCTGTGTGAATCCTCTGGTGTGCCCTAACTTCTGACTTACAGGAGAAGGTTTTCCCACATTCATTACATTCATAGGGTTTTTCCCCTGTGTGAATCCTCTGGTGTAGCCTAAGTTGTGACTTGTGAGAGAAAGTTTTCCCACATTCATTACATTCATAGGGTTTCTGCCCTGTGTGAGTCCTCTGGTGTACTCTAAGGTGTGACTTCCGGGAGAAAGTTTTCCTACATTCATTACATCCACAGGGTTTCACACCTGTGTGAATTCTCTGATGCACTCTAAGGTATGAGTTAAGGGCAAATGGTTTACCACATATATTACATTTATAGGGTTTCTCCTCTGTGTGAACTCTCTGATGTGCATTAGCATATGGCTTATCAGAGAAAGTTTTCCTACATTCATTACATTCATAGGGTTTCTCCCCTGTATGAGTCCTCTGGTGTCCACTAAGGTGTGACTTCTGGGAGAAAGTTTCCCCACATTCATCACATCCATAGGGTTTCACACCTGTGTGAATTCTCTGATGCACTTAAGGGATGAGTTAAGGGCAAATGGTTTCCCAAATATATTAGATTCATAGGGTTTCTCTCCTGTGTGAACTCTCTGACATGCACTAACATATGACTTCTCAGTGAAAGTTTTCCCACATTCATTACATTCATAACCCTGTGTGAAATTTCTGATATGCTCTAAGCGCTGAATTACGGGCAAAAGTTTCCTCACATTCATTACACTCATAAGGTTTCTCCCCTGCGTGAATCCTCTGATGTACTCTGAGGGCTGAATTATGGGTAAAAGTTTTCTCACAGTCACTGCATTCATAGAGTTTCCTACCTGTGTGAATTCTCTGATGTGCTCTTAGACCTGAAGTGAAGGTGAAAGATCGCCCACATTCATTACATCCATAAAGTTTGAATCCCACATAAGCTCCAGAATGCTGAATAGAGTGTGAACTTGTACAAAAGGATTTCCCACATTTTTCATATTGAAATTTCTCCCTTGAATAGGTTCTCTGATACCGAATGAAGTGTGCTTTCTGTTCTTCTTTACTCAATGTTTTATCATTGTCATCAATAAATATTACTTGACACAGAGGCTTCTTTTGTTTTTCCTGGATCTCTTGTAGGTTGTCATCAATTTTATAATATCCTAAAATGAAAAAAATTGAAAACATATTATGAATCTTACACTTTTCATGGAGAGGGACTTGTACCCATGTTTTGTTATGTATTTTATTCTATTGTTTCTGGTCATGTTTCCAAAGACTAAAAATGCACACAGATACTCTTTCTTGTTCCTCATGCATAATGTCTAAAGAAATAGGTATTATTTTCATCCAAGATGGAGTAGTCCCTTTCCTCCCAGATCTTCCTTCTT
>NW_007163314.1:2401-3215 GCF_000164805.1 Carlito syrichta
CGTTCGAGACTAAACTGGGCAACTTGGTGAGCCCTCATTCTACAATAAATAAAAAATTAGTTGATAGTTGCAGCACCTGTACTTTTGGCTACTTAGAAGGCTGAGGTTGAAGGATTGCCGGAGCCAAGTAGGTCAATACTGTGTTGGCCTGGATGACTGAGATGCCAACTCAAAAAAAAAGAAATATATTCTTATCTAATTTATGGAACAAATATATTCATCTGTAAGGGCAAGAACAACAAATCTGCTGTTTTAGGGCACTAGCAGTCACTCATAGCAGCTGGAGGAAGAAAAGCAGCACAGAAACAGGAGAAGAGGCAGGAATACCTGGTAGGCCCAACTATAGGGAGAAGAGATAAAGTAGCACTTGTGATAACCACACCTTCAAACTCAAGGACACAGTGCTTTCTACAACAGCTAAACTCACATTTTCTCAAATGCACATGGAACATTCATCAAAATACAATACATTCTTGGCTGTTAGACAAATTTTCACAAATACAGAACAGAAATCATACAAAAGATGTTATTGAGCTACAGAGAAATTATACTAGAAATTAATAAACACTTTTTTACTTGGAGAAATACAAAATATTTATAAATGATATTTTTTGAATTCACCCATAGGTCAAAGAAGAAGGTTCAAATAAGATATTTTGAGGTGTATGAAACCAACACAAAAATACAGAAATTTGTGAATGCAACTAAAGCAGTGCTCAGACATAAATATGTGGTTTAAAATTTTTATATTTGAAAAGAGATATCTCCGGATACTTAAGTTCCCACTTTAAGACACTAGACAAAGAGAGACAAT
>NW_007163314.1:4198-10041 GCF_000164805.1 Carlito syrichta
CAAGGCTAAGATACATATGAAAAGATGTTTGACATCATTAGTGACAAATAAACTGTTGTGGACTGTGTCCCATCCCCAAATTCATATGTTGAAGAACTAACCTCCAGTAATACTGTATTTGGAGACAAGGCCTTTAGGAGGTAATCCAGGTTAAAATGAGGCCATAAGGATAAAGCCTTAATCCAGTAGCACTAGTGTCCTTACAAGAAAGGGAAAAAACACCAGGGTGCTCTCTCTCTCTCCCCCAGTGGCTATGCACAGAGGAAAGGTCATGTGAGAACACACCAAGAACTGTGGCTTTCTGAAAGCCAGGAAAGAGAGGCCTCACCAGAAACCAACTTATTGGCATCCTGATCTTAGAATTTCAGCCTCCAGAACTGACAGAATTTCTGTTATTTAATTCACTCAGTCTGTGGTATTTTATTATGACAGCCCTAGCTGCCTAATAAAGAAAAACAAATCAAAATCACAAGGAAATGCCACTTCACATCCACCAGGATGGCTGGAATCAAACAAATGTTGGTAAGAATATGAAAAAATCAGAATCCCTGTGGGCTGTTGTTAGGAATGGAAAATGGTGAGGTCATTTAGAAAAACAGCCTGGCAGTTCCTTAATCAGATAAACACAGAGGTACCACATGACCCAGAATGTTATGAATAGGCATAAAAACATATGTCCATGCAAAAACTTGTAAAAATGTTATATCAACATTATCCATAATAGCCGAATGATGGAAATCCAAGTATCTACTGACTGATGAGAGGAAAAACAGGCAGTATATCCAAACAATGAAATAGGATCTGGCCATAAAAAGGATGAAACACTGACATATGCTATAACATGAACCTTTTAAACATTAAGTTAAGCAAAAGAAGCCATGATCACATGTTATATGATTCCATTTACACAAAATGTCCAGAATAGGCAGATCTGCAGAGACACAAATAGATTAATGTCTACTTAGAGCTGGAGGAGTCAGGGATACAGAAGAGTGACAACTAAAGGATACAGATTTGTTTTTGAGGCGATGAGCTTTGTACATAGGGTCATCCCTTGGAGGATTGGATCTACAACTCCTTTGAATACCAAACTGTATGGATGCCCAAGTCCTTGATATAAACTGGCACAGTATTTACATTTAACCTATGTACATCCTCTGGTATATTTTAAATCATCTCCATATTACTTACACTAGCCTCATAAAACAGAGACAGCAGACAGTTGTATACTATATTGTTTAGGGAATGATGACAAAAAAGTCTGTTCATTTTCAGTAGAGATGCATTTTTTAAAATAGTTTCAATCTATAATTCCTGGAATACAGGGATGCAGAACCCATGGATACAGAGGGCAGACTGTATCTATAAACACATTAAAAACCACTGAACTATAACTTTGAATGAATTGTATGAGATGTGAATTATATCTCAATAAAGCTGTTACCCCCCCCAAAAAATTTTACAAGTTGCTCTTCCGCTAAGATCTAACTACCCCAAGGGCCTCCTTCTGTCAACACTCACTCACCTAGGTACTTCCGGTTTAGAAATTTGACTTCTAGGGACCATGGTTCTTCTCCTTGCTCCAACTTGAGGATAACCTTGGGTTTGGTAATGCAACACCCTGTAATAAAATAATTGAGGTTATAATTGGACCAGATCCATGAGCACTTGGATGGAAAAAGATGCAGCTATAAAGGCATTAACTGACAATATTCCTCTGATGTTTTCGAAGGGAAGATAATGACAAAAACTGTTTTTGTTTCTGTAAGGGCTTCAATTATGAAGCCTTTTATCACTATAAAGAATCTATGTGTCTTGATAATTTAAAAAAAAAGCAAACATGATACAGAAAGAGTCCCGTGGCAGGTCTGCTCACCTACTGTGACGAGGTGGCCGTAGTTCTCCAGCATCACGTCCCTGTATAGGCTCCGTTCCCCGGGGCTCATCTGCTGCCACTCCTCCTGGGTGAGTTCCACTGTCACGTCCTTGAATGACACGGATCCCTTCAGCAACATATTTTGTTCAAGGTCTGGAAAATAGGTGACACAGAAAATACCTGAGAACTTTTCCTGTTTACTATTGAGGCTCAAAAACAGTTGGTTATAGAGGCTTATTTTGGACCAAATTTCATCTTAAAACTTGTCACTCAGCTAGTTTAAAAGGTTTCTAATTTACCATACCGCATCTATATACATTTATGAATTCCAGATGTTTTTAAGACAGAAAAATTCAATGTAATTAAACCTTCTGCAACTCTTCTTGCACATTTCTGGAACGATTGTATTCTCCAGGAAATTCATACCCTCCTTGAACATCCTCCCTGTAAATACTGGGAGCTGAGGAAGAAATAAATGTGAGGACTAGAGAGAGACCTGACCAAACTTATGTATAAGTAAATATATAAAAATAGAGAAATATAGAGCTCATGAAGAACAAGGAACAGCTTACAAAGAAGTTGAAACCAATGAGACCATAGTAAGAAAACACTATGTACACTGAAGTAACAGCAATCGACCTAAGAATAGGATATAATCACTTAGCAAAATAGCAACCATCTGATGATTATTGCTTGAGGTAGCAACCTAGTCTAGCTGTGTGAGAAGCTGCTCTTCGTCTTTTTGTTTTATTTTGTTTCTAACTGACAGAAAGACAAATCTTTCACATAAGATCTAACTTATACACGGAATCTAAGACAGTAAAATGTATAGAAGTAAAGAAAGAATAGAATTGTGGTTACCCGAGTCTGGAGGAGAGGGGGAGAGAAACAGGAGATGTTGGTCAAAGGATACAAAGCTTCCATCAGACAAGAGGAACAAGTTTTCAAGATACTGCACAGCATGGTGACTCTAGTTAATAATAATATAATGTAGGTTTCAAAATAATCAGCTTCTTCATGGTGTCAAAAACTGACAATTGAGAAACAAAAGAAAAAATGTGTGAGACATTTGAGTGAGAGATCTGTTCTGGTTGCTACAAAGGAGTGTGTGAGACATAAAGCTGGAACTGTCTTTAAACCAATATACAGTTGGTAACTGATGTTATTAGAGACAATCAGATAGATCCTTGAGCACATTGGGATTAAGGAAAAAGTACCAAAACAAAAACACTTGAGGACCACATATATTAAAGAGGCTGGCAAAAGATGTACAGGCAACAAGTCAGAGAAGTAGGTTTCTGAAAAATAGTAATAGAATCCAGAGGATAAATTCTTAGAAACTAAGAAAAGGAAAAGTTTCTATACCAAAGACTTCAAATTCCGGCTAACAAGTGATATCAGCAAAAATACTGAAGTTGAGAATATTCTCTGTTCCATAAAAGTAACGAGAAACTGGCAGCAATTACAGAATCAACTTTTTCTGCAAGATAATCAAAGGCTTCAAGCAATCTACACAAGAATATTTATAACAAAAAAAAATTTATACATTATGCTTGTAATCCCAGAGGACTGCCTGAGCCCAGGCGTTCAAGAACAGCCTGGGCAACTTGGCAAAACCTCGTCTCACAATAAACAAAAAAATTAGCTGGGCTTGGTGGCACACACCTGTAGTTTCAGCTGCTAGGAAAGCTAAGATGGAAGGATCACCTGAGCCCAGCAGGTTGAGGCTGCAGTAGCCATATCACTCCAACATGGATGACATAGTGAGACTTCAATTGAAAAAAAAAAATTGAAAATGTTTTTAAAAAGGCACGCGGACGCAGGAGATAGCGGGGGAAGAAGGGGGAGGGAGCCCTCGCCCGAGGCTTCCCGTGGCGGTCAGTGACCGCTCCTGACACGCAAGCCCGCTCGTCCCGAGGCCCCGAGCCGCGCGGAGCCCCGACGCCCGCGCTCTCACCCCAGGTGCGCGTCCCCCGCTCCCCGCGCTGACCTAGGAATGTGGACAAGTTCCTTTCCGGTCAGAGAGCGGACGCTGGTGGGACGGGGCCTGCGCCTGCGCAGAGTGGGCGCCGGGGAGCCCTTCCCAGAGTGCTGCGCGCAGGCCCCTGACGTTGGGAACTACTATTCCCATAAACCCTTGTGTCTTGGGAGGTCGTGTTTTTCCATTTCAGCCTGGGTTGGCTCTTGGTTGCCCAGGTGTTGCCCAGATCCTCAGAGGTGTGGGCATCACGGTCCCCTGCAGTGCGTGGTTGGAGCGAAAAGCTGCAACAGACACCAACAGCTGCAAAACATGAATAGGGACTGCACGTTAGAAATGTTAAGAAAAATCATTATTTTCTTAGTGTGATGTTGGGAGAGGTAGAAAATTGCTCTTATAGGCAAAAGATACACACTGAAGCATTTACAGTTACATATTTGTAGTTTTAAGTGATATTTGTAAAATGAGAAAAACTCTTAGAGAAAGTAAGTATGGTTTTTAAAATGTGAAGATTGGTTAAATATGTGTGATATGTACAAATAATGCTCATTTTACTATTTTCTACTATTCTGATATTTATTATTTATAATAAAAGATGTGTAGGGCAATGTGGAAGAGGAGCAGTGAGGAGTTTCTACTATGCCTCCATAGAATGCCTTTTAACCTCAAAGCTGCCAAGATAAATATATGTACGTACAAATATCTCATTACTATGGCTGTGAAATAGAACAAATACTAGAAAATATAAAAGAGTAACATCTGTGACCAGCAGGGTTTATCTGAAGTGGAAAGGGAGGAAGCTAGATGTTCAAAATTATATGAATAATGCATGAAAACACATAAAAAACCCCAAATAAGAAAGTGATTAGTATATCAACCCTGCATTGCTTTTCTTTCTTTCTTTTTTTTTTTTTTTCAGTTGGAGTCTCACTCTCTTGTCCAGGAAAGAGAGCAGTGGCATGCTCCCAGCCACTGCAAGCTCAATCTGCTGGACTCAGGCGATCCTCCCCCCTCAGCCTTCCAAGTGGGAGGAACTGCAGGCACATACCACCATGCCTGGCTAATTTTTTTTTTTTAATGTAGAGATTAGGTATTGCCAAGTTGCCCAGGCTGCTCTCGAACCTGTAGCCTCAGGCAGTCCTTTCACCTCGGCCTCCCAAAGTGCTGGGATTATAAGTGTGAGCCACTGCACCCAGCCTAAACTTGCATTTCTATGGAGAAAACTTCCTTGAAATTTGTGTGCACACATCTGACTTTTCTACAAATTGGGACATCTGAGTACAATAACATTGATTTTTTAAAACTGATAGACTTTAGAGTAGTTTTAGGTATACAGAAAAGCTGAACAGAGTTCCTATATACCCTGTCTCATCAAGCCACATACAATTTTCCCTTTTATTAACAACTTGCATTAGTATAGTACATTTTGTACAATTAATTAATTAAGTCTGCAGTTTACATTACCTTTCACTCTTTCTGTTGTACGGTTCTATGGGTTTTTCCAAGTGCATAATGTCACTTGGTGTGACTTCCACCAATACAATAATGTAATATCCACCATTCTAGTATCATACAAAATAATTCCACTGCCATAAGAATACCCTAGGCTCTATCTATTCATCTCCCTTCCTGAAATCCAGCCAATAACTCATCTTTTTACTGTCTCCATATTTTTGCCTCTTCCAAAATGTTGTATAGTTGGAATTACACAGTATGTAACTTTTCAAACTGGCTTCCTTAATTTAGCACTATGTATTTAATCTTTCTACATGTCTTTTCATGGCTTGATAGCTTATTTCTTCCTCTGTAAATATTATGCTATGTATATACCAAGTTTATCCACTTAGCTATTGAAGTACATCTTGGTTATTTCCAAGTGTCTGCAACTATGAATAAAACTGCGATAACATTTGTGTGCAGATAAATTTTCATACCAGTTGGGTAAATATCATGGAGCACAATTGCTGGATAGTATAGTGATAACCACAT
>NW_007163315.1:0-590 GCF_000164805.1 Carlito syrichta
TCCCGGAAGTCAGAAGTTAGGGCACACCAGAGAACTCACACAGGGGAGAAACCCTATGAATGTAATGAAATGTGGGAAAACTTTCTCACGGAAGTCAGAAGTTAGGGCACACCAGAGGACTCACACAGGGGAGAAACCCTATGAATGTAATATATGTGGGAAAACATTTGCCCTTAACTCAAACCTTAGAGTGCATCAGAGAATTCACACAGGTGTGAAACCCTATGGATGTAATGAATGTGGGAAAACTTTCTCCTGGAAGTCATAGCTTAGTGGACACCAGAGGACTCATACAGGGGAGAAACCCTATGAATGTAATGAATGTGGGAAAACTTTCTCTGATAAATCATATGCTAATGCACATCAGAGAGTTCACACAGAGGAGAAAGCCTATGAATTTAATATATGTGGGAAACCATTTGCCCGTAACTCATCCCTTAGAGTGCATCAGAGAATTCACACAGGTGTGAAACCCTATGGATGTAATGAATGTGGGAAAACTTTCTCCCAAAAGTCACACCTCAATGCACACCAGAGGACTCACACGGGAGAAACCCTATGAGTGTAATGATGTGGGAAAGGTTTTGCCC
>NW_007163316.1:0-780 GCF_000164805.1 Carlito syrichta
GAGTTAGGGCACACCAGAGGACTCACACAGGGGAGAAACCCTATGAATGTAATATATGTGGGAAAACATTTGCCCTTAACTCAAACCTTAGAGTGCATCAGAGAATTCACACAGGTGTGAAACCCTATGGATGTGATGAATGTGGGAAAACTTTCTCCTGGAAGTCACAGCTTAGTGGACACCAGAGGACTCATACAGGGGAGAAACCCTATGAATGTAATGAATGTGGGAAAACTTTCTCTGATAAATCATATGCTAATGCACATCAGAGAGTTCACACAGAGGAGAAAGCCTATGAATGTAATATATGTGGGAAACCATTTGCCCATAACTCATCCCTTAGAGTGCATCAGAGAATTCACACAGGTGTGAAACCCTATGGATGTAATGAATGTGGGAAAACTTTCTCCCAAAAGTCACACCTCAATGCACACCAGAGGACTCACACGGGAGAAACCCTATGAGTGTAATGATGTGGGAAAGGTTTTGCCCACCTCTCAACTCTCAGAGTACACCAGAGAATTCACACAGGGAAGAAACCCTATGAATGTGGTGAGTGTGGGAAAATTTTTGTTCGTAAGGTAGCTCTTAGAGTACATCACATCAGAATGCATACGAGAGAGAAAAGCCTAACACATCATGAATTTGAGAAGTCCTGAATTAACTCATACCTTATTTTATACCACACAGCAGAGAAACTCTTGTCATGTAGACTGGAAAATTGTTTTCCTTAACATTTTCCTTTTGCACTAGCCCATAACTTGTTGAAAATCCCAATCT
>NW_007163317.1:0-762 GCF_000164805.1 Carlito syrichta
GTATCGTTACCATTAACTGGAAATTAGGTATCTCTTTGACACTAAGTTGTTATCAGTTAGTTTAGTGGCATCACTGCCAACGACAAAAGCCAGAAGTAAGAGCCCATCGTTGGATGAGGGTTGTATCGTACCACCATGGCTGCCACATTAGAGACTGGATTGTTGCTCTTAGCCAAAAGATGCCAGCAGCTATAGAATCTGTTTTCTCCTTCTTCATCACTGACAGCTTGATGCAACTTGATCTTATTGCTCAGTGCTGAAAGGGAAGTGAGCTGAAAAGCAACTCTTTTGCATGCTTAATTTTCAGAAAAGTATCAATAAAGAGGAAGCTAACCTGGAATACTCTTAAAATTTTTATTTTGGAATGGATTTACAGAAAAGTTACAATAATAGTTTCTCTGTACTCCTCTCCTAGTGTCCCCATTAACATTACTGTGGAACCTTCTTCATAACTAATATTCAAACATTATTAACTAACCATGTTTTTTCAAATTCCACCAATTTTTGCCTAATGTTCTTTTATGGTCCTCTTCTTCCTATTGGGGCTTAGAAAATGATACCCAAAGTGACCTTCTTTGCCCTTCTGTTCCTCATCTCACTTTCTCGCAAAACAAACCATAGAAACAAGGATACCTCTTCTCCAAGGTGGTCGTAAACACCAGGACCACTGTTCCCCAACACCAGTCATAAAAACCTGGAAATGCTACTCCTAACTCTTCCCTGCCTTTCTGTTTAAGAACTGAACATAAGGAAATTCTCTAT
>NW_007163318.1:0-721 GCF_000164805.1 Carlito syrichta
CAGTCTTATTTATCTTTTCAAGGAGCCAGTTTTTTAACTCATCGATACATTGTATGCTTTGTTTGGTCTCTTTTTAATTTAGTTCTAAATAGTTTGAATAATTTCCATTATTCTATTGGTTTGGGGCTTTGAATTGTTCTTGTCTTTCTATTTCACTTAAGTGTGACATTCACCTGTTTTCTTGAGAGTTATTTACTTGATGTGTGGGTGCAATGTTACAAACATTCCTCTCAGTAGCACTTTCATGCTATCCCAGAGGTTTAGTCTATTGTGTCCTTGTTTTAACTTTTTTCTAGAAATTGTTTTATTTCTGTCTAGATTTCTGTGTTAAATCAAAAGTCCTTCAGGAGGATATTGTTTAGTTTCCATGTATTTATGTGTTTGGGGGGTGACTCCTCTTGGTGATGATATTTATTTTTATTCCATCATAATATAAGAAAAATGCTTGGTATGATTTCAATCTTTTGAAACTTGTTCACACTTAATTTATGCTCAAGCATGTGGTTGATCTTAGAGAATGCTCCTTGTGCTGAAGGAAAGAATATATATTCTGTAGCTATCTATTAGATGTAATTGGTCCAGTATCAAGTTTAGGTCCTGGATTTTTTGTTTTAGTTTTATTTTCTGCCTTGATTATCTGTCTAAGGTTGTTAGTGATATTGGTCTCCAACTATTATTGTATGGCTGTCTATGTCCTTTCTTCGATTAATTAGCAATTATG
>NW_007163319.1:0-4834 GCF_000164805.1 Carlito syrichta
TCAGTTTTGTTATTTATTTGTTTGTTTATTTATTTAAAGATGTGGGGACATTCAGGGTTAGTGTACAGATGTTCATTATGCAGGTACTCTTGTTGATGAGGTGTACCCCTCCTCCCCTGACAGATTCCCACTACGCCAATCCTGCCTCCTCCCCCATACCCCAAGAAGTTTCCTGCCACTGCCAATCCTTTTCTTATAATATTATGATAATTGTTCAAGGTCCGCTTATGAGTGAGAACATGTGATATTCAGTTCTTTGTTCTGTGATAGATCACTCAGTATTATACACTCAAAGTTCATCCAAGTTGCTGTGAACTTTATAATTTTGTCCTTTGTTATGGCTGCATTATATTCCATTGTGTATATGTACCACGTTTTTTTTTTCCAATCCTCTTTTGATGGGCAGCACAGTTGGGTTCCATGTTTTTGCTATTGTGAACAATGCTGCAATAAACATATGTGTGTAGGTATCTGTTTCATTGAGTGATTTGAGTTATTCCAGGTATATTCCCAGTAGGGGGACTGCAGGGTCATATGGAAGGTCGATATTTAGATCTTTTAGGAGTCACCAAATTGTTTTGACAGAGGTTTAATTAGTGTGCACTCCCACCAACAGTGTAGAGTTCCCTTTTCCCCCACATCCTCTTCAGCATTTATGGGCGATCTTCTTGCTCTCTTGATGGTTTCTTTGGCTTTGCTGAGTTTGTCAATTTGATGAGTTCCCACTTGTCTGACTTACCTCTTATGGCAAGGGCATTTGGGGTTTTGATCAGGAACTGGTTGCCAGTTTCATTTTCTGTAAGGGTATCTCCTGCATTTTCTAAGGTTCTTATAGTGTGAGGTTTTACATTTAGGTCTTTGATCCATTTAGAATTGATTTTTGTGTATGTTGATAGGTTGAGGTCTGCTTTTAATCTTTTGTATATGGTCAGTCAATTTTTCCAGCACCATTTACTGAGTAGATTCTCTTCTCCCCTGTGGTTGGTGGTGGAGACTTTGTTGAAGATGAGCTGGTTGAAAAATTGAGGTTTTACTTCAGGAATCTCTATCCTGTTTCATTGGTCTATATGCCTGTTTTTAATACCAATACCAGACTGTTTGGATAATTGTTGCTTTATAATAAAGTTTAAAGTATGCAAGTGTGATACTGCCTGCTATTTTTTTAATGAGGATTATTTGGGCTATTCGTGGTCATTTATGTTTCTGTATGAATTCCTGAATTGTCATTGCCAGGCCTAAAAAGAATGCTGGTGGCAATTTAATGGGTATTGCATTAAATCTGTAGATTGCCTTGGATAGGACGGACATCTTAACAATGCTGATTCTTCCAATCCTTGAACATGGAGTATTTTTCCATTTGTTTGTGTCAGCTTTGATTTCTTTGAGCAGTGTTTTGTAGTTTTCCTTGTAAAGATCTTTCACATCTCTGGTTAGGAAGATGCCAGGGTATTTTATTTTTTTATGGCTATTGTAAATGGGATTGTGCTTTTTATTTGGGTTTCTGTTTGTCTAATGTTGGTGTATAGAAATGCTACTGTCTTTTGCACATTGATTTTTATACCCTGACTTTGCCAAAGTCCTGTATCAGTGCAAGGAGATTTTTGACAAATTCTGTTGGGTTTTCAAGGTATAACATCATGTTGTCTGCAAAGAGGGATAACTTGACTTCCTCTTTTCTTATTTGGATACCCCTGATCTCCTTCTGTTGTCTGATTGCTCTGGCTAGGACTTCAAAAACAATGTTGAAAAGGAGGGGTGAGAGTGGGCATCCTTGTCTTACACTGGTTTTCAGGGGAAATGGTTCCAATTTCTGTCTTTTTAGCATTGTGCTGGCTGTGGGATTCTTGTAGATGCCTCTTACTGTTTTGAGGTATGTTCCATCTATGCATAGATGTTTGAGGGTTTTTATCAAGAAGGGATGCTGGATTTTATCAAAGGATTTTTTTCTCATCTAATGATATAATCGTGTGGCTTTTGTTTTTACATCTGTTGATGTACTTAATTATGTTTATGGTCTCCCTATTGTTGAACCATCCCAAGGATGAAGACTACTTGGTCATGGTGGATGATTTTTAGATGTGTTGTTGGATCTGGCTTGCTAGAATCTTATTGAGAATTTTAGCATCTATGTTTATCACAGATATTGGCCTGTAGTTCTCTTTCTTTGTTGAATCTTTATCTAGTTTGAGTATCAATGTAATGATTTCTTCATAAAATGATTTGAGGAGAGTTCCTTTCTTTCTCAATGTCCTGTAATACTTTCAGTAGCATTAGAATCAGTTCCTTCTTGTATGTTTTATAGAATTCTGCTGGAAACTCATCTGGTCCAGAGGTTTTTTGAAGGTAGTTTTTTTATTACATAGTCAATTTCCTGTATTGTTATTGGTCTATTCAGGGTGTCTATTTCTTCTTGTTTCAACCTGGGGAGATGGTGTGATGTCTGAAAGTCCTCTATTTCCTTTAGGTTTTCAAGTTTGTTTCCACACAAGTGTGCATAGTAGTCTCTGTATTTCTTCCAGGTGAGTTGTGGCTTGATTCTTTCATTTCTGATTGTGTTTATTTGGGCTTTTTCTCTCATTTTTTGGTCATTCTAACTAGGGGTACATAAATCTTGTTTATCCTTTCAAAAAAACAGCTTTTTGCTTCATTGATTTTTTATATTAACTTTTTGTCTTTTGTGTCCTGAATTTGGGCTTTTATTTTGGTGATCTGGATTCTTCTGCTGAAGTTAGGGTTTTGGTGGTCTTGCTTTTTCAGCTTCCTTAGGTGATTTGTTAGGCTGTTAACTTGTGATCTTTCCATTTTCTTCATGTGTAATTGTAGAGCTACAAATTCCCCTCTTTGTACTGCTTAGTACTCCGGCATCCTGAAGGTTTTGGCAAGATATTTCTTCATTCTCATTGTTTCCAGGTATCTTTTAATCTCTGTTTTGCTTTCCATGTTGACCCATGAGTTGTTTAACATCATACAATTTATTGTCCAGTCCTTTGTGGGTTTGGGGGGAACTTTGTTGCTGTTGACATTTCTTTTTATTCCACTGTGGTCTGAAAAGGTGCATGGTGGTATTTCAATCTTATGGAATATGTTTATGCTTGATTTATGACCAAGGATGTATTCAGTCTTAAAGTATGTTTCATGTGGTGATGAGTAGAATGTATATTCCATGGTGTGTTGGGTGAAGTGTTCTATAGGTATCAATTAAGTCCATTTGGTCAAGTGTCACTTTGAGGTTCCAGATCTCCTTACTGACTTTTTGTCTTGATGATCTGCCTAGGGTTGTGAGTGGGGTATTTAAGATCCCAGCTATGATAGTGTTAGAGTCAATATCTTTTTTAAGTTTACCTCGAAGCTTCTTTATGAAAGATGGTGCTCCTATGTTGGATGCATATATGTTTAGGGTGGATATTTCTTGTTCATTGATTGAACCTTTTATCATTATGTAGTGACCTTCCATTCTTTTTAAATTTTTGATAGCTTCAAGGGTATTTTGTCTGACATTAAGATCAAAACTCCTGCTTTCTTTTGGGTCTGTTTGCCTGAGATTTTGTTTCTCATCCTCTTATTTTGAGTCTGTGAGCATCCTTTCTGGTGAGATGAGTCTCTTGGAGACAATATACTGCAGCCTCATGACATTTTATCCAATTTTTCATTCTCTGTCTTTTCAGTGGTGCATTTAATTCAGGCAAACGATTGAGTTTGTGAGTTCATCCCTGTCATATTGTTCTTATAGAGTTTTTGTTGTTGCTCCTGTTTATTTGTTTGTTACATTTCTTTTGATTTTGAGGTTGATTCATGTGTGTTTTCTATCTTTTTCCTGCATTTTTGTGAAGGGTGTTGTCGTTCTTTTTTTCCTTTCTTCTGTGTTTAATACTTTTTTACATGTTTCTTGTAGAGCTGGCCTAGAGGCAGCATAAGCTCTTAGGGATTGAATGTCTGGGAAGGAATTTAATTCTCCATCACTGATGAAGCTTAGCTTAACTGGGTAGGTAATTCTTTGTTGAAATTGTTTATCTTTGAGAACTTTGAAGATTGGGGTCCAAGTTCTTCTAGCCTGAAGTGTTTCTGTAGATGTCTGCTGCTATTTTAATAGGTCTTTTCTGATAGGTAGTCTGACCTTTTTCTCTTGCTGCCTTAGGATTTTTTCTTTTATACCTACTTTGTGTAAGCAAACTACTATGTGTTTAGGAGTTGGTCTTCTCATTTGTTGTCTTGCAAGGGTTCTGTGACTCTCTTGTGTTTGAATGGTCATGTCAATGATGAGCTGAGGGATGTTTTCTTGGATAATTTCATGGAATGCTTGTTCCAGGGTGGTCTCTTTCTCTCTATCAGCCTTAGGAATTCCAATTAATCTTAGGTTTAGCCTCTTGAAATAATAGCTCATCTCTTGGAGGTTTTGTTCTGTGTTTTTAAGTTTCTTTCCTGCTTTTAATAGTTTGGGTTAGTTCCATATTTTGACCCTCAAGCTCTGAGAGTCTTTCTTCTGCTTGGTTAATTCTGCTTTCCATGATTATCAATTTGCTGCTTATTTCATTCACTGTATTCTTTATTGCTGTTATTTCAGTTATCAACTCCATTCTTTCCTCTTATCTCTCCTCAGTGCTGTTTCTTCTCTCTATTAATGTCTTTATATCTGTGTTTTAGTTGGACACTAGTCATTCTGTGGGTCTTCATTGTTTGAATTCCAAAGTCTGTATTCTCAGTGGCTGACCTTCAAGGAGTCTGTGTGAGACCCATATTCTTCTTTTGGTTTTTCTTCATATGTATACATGTTTCTCCCCTACCCAACTTTTTTTTTTTACCTCTTCTTTAATTATATTGTTCATGGATGGAGGGG
>NW_007163319.1:5523-9623 GCF_000164805.1 Carlito syrichta
TCATCATGGGTTAGATGCCCCATGGACTACTGTGTAAGGAGGGTATATCAGATCTGGACTTATCCAGCTTGCTGCTGCTGTTGTCAAGTCTCCCACTCAGATCTGAAGTGTTTGTGTCTGTTCCAGAGTAGGGGAGGTCATCTGTCTCTCTGAATTTGATGAGATAACCTCTAGGTTCCAGGTTGAAGGATGGGTGGAGCTAGGCAGGGCAATGCAAGTCTCTGCCTGGTCCTGGGGCAGAGAAAATGGCTCCAGTCGACATTTTCTCACCAGTGGTGGGGCTCCTCTCCAGCTCTCCCCAACCTGCTCTCTCTCTTTTGTCGCAGGTAATGGTGTGGGTTGGGTGCCAGTTGGTGATGAGGATCAGCTTTATTCTGCAGTCTTTTCTCAGGAGAACCCCGAGAACAGCAGATGACCCTGAGTGCCACAGTGGCTGTAATCTCAATGTCGTGGGGGATTGCAGTCACCTCTGGAGGAGAGCCTTGGTACATGAATCTGAGTCTGTCCTCAGGTGAACTTTCAATCACCCACTGGCACACACCCACTCATGCAGAGAGTCTTTATGGGCACTCTCTTTTGCAGAGATTCTCACAGTCTGACCTGTTTCATGGTTTTCTTGCCAGAAATCTATTCACCAGTTTTCAAATTAAATCACTGATTTCCTATCAATCTCCAAAAGAAATCAATTAGTATATGTGTACACACTCAGACACACATACACATACACCAGACACATACTTAATGGAAACATATTTAATAGATTTCAATAAGTTGCAATTATTATCCTTTTTAAATTTTATATGATTTGATCTTTGGCCAGTGGAAACCTCTACAAGTAGTCTCCTGCATTCATTTGACATGGCTGTAGTAGTAGTTTTGATGTAGTTTCCACATTCATTTTGCATGTTTCCTGTGTAAAAAATGGAATCAGCCATTTCCCCAAGGATTTTTTATTTCTTGTAGTAGGAATTGGCATTCTAAAAAACACAATCTGGACTCTCAAAAGACTCACTGTTACTGAGTTGGTCAAAGTTTCAGACCTCTTTCAGGACATATATAAATATGTATACAGAAATGTATTTGATAAAAAGGTAAGGGTCAGGCTTAGTAGATCAGCCTGTAATCCCAGCACTTTGGGAGGCCAAGGCAAGTGGATTGCCTGAGCCCATGGGTTTGAGATCAGCCTGAGCAACTTGGCGAGACCTCATCTCTACAATAAATAAAAAATTAGCCAGGTGTGGTAGCATATGCCTGTGGTTCTGGTTACTTGGAAGGCTGAGGTGGAAGTATTGCCGGAGCCCAGCAGGGTTGATGCTAGAGTGGCCATGAGTGTGCCACTGTACTCCAGCCTGGGCAATGAAGTGAGATGCCAACTCAAAAGAAAAAAAAAGATATGTACTGTTGCAATGTATGTATATCTATATTTAATTAGTATATATGAGATACACTCAGATGTTAAAATACATCTTGAGTTCTTATAATATTTCTATTTAAAACTTAAGAGTACAGGATTTTACTCTGTCTTATGTATCATACCTCTGTGTTTTCTTCTTTTACAGTGCCAGTGTAGACAATGGTTTACTTGGCTCAGCCTGTAATCCTAGCACTCTGTGAGGCCGAGGTGAGTGGATTGCCTGAACCCATGGGTTTGAGACCAGCCCAGGCAACTTGAAGCGACCTTGTCTCTACAATAACTAAAAAATTAGCTGGGTTTGGTAGCGTGCGCCTGTAGTTCTGTCTACTTGGAAGGCTGAAGTGAAAGGATTGCTGGAGGCCAGCATGTAGATGCTGGGGTGCCATGAGTGTGCCACTGTACTCCAGCCTGGGTGACAGAGTGAGACTCCAACTTAAAAAAAAGAGAGATAGTGATGTTAATGTGTTGACCTGATTCTTTGAAGGAGGCATTTATTGGGGTATCATTTTTTTAAATTTATACATAATTATTGTACATATTTATGGATTACTTGATGTTTTGATACAAATGATACTTAGTGATTAGATAAGAGTAATTAGTTGCCCATCATCTCAAACATGTATTATTTGTGTTGAGAACATTCAATATCCTTCTTATAGCTATCTAAAACTATAACTGTAGTCATCCCACCAGTGCTATAGAACCCTAGAACTTATTTATTCTTTGTAGCAGCAATTTTGTATCCTTTGACAAATCTCTTTCTGTCTTTCCCTCCCTTCTGCCCTTCCCAGTCTCTAGTATCCTCTTGTTCTACTTTTTACTTCCATGAGATATACTTGTTTTTACTGCCCACATGTGAGTGAGAACATATATTTAAAGTTTAACTTTCTGTTCCTGACTTATTTCACTTAACATTCCACCCATGTTACTACGTGAGAGGATTTCATTCTTTTTTATGTCTAAGTACTATTTCATTTTGTATTTATGCTATATTTTCTTTATCTATTTATCTGTTGTTGGACACCTAGATTGATTCCATATGTTGGTTGTTGTAAATAGTTTTGCAGTTACCATGGAGGATATTCGTTCAACATACTAATTTTCTTTTCTTTGGATAAATACCCAGGAGTGGGATTGCTCAATCTCCTCTAACTTCACAGAGCTGGTTCTTTGTGTTGGTACAGTGTTGAAAAACATGGCAGCTCACTGGCTTTGTTCCTCACTTGTTTTCATCTAGACTTTCTCCAGTTTTTTCTCTCTTGTTCCTGTTCTTGTCCTGCTCAATATAGATTCCACTCAGGCTGTTTCCTCATCTTGGAAAGGAGCACTGGAAGTCAGGTTTGGATGGAATTAGAGTCTATAATACTGAGTGATCTCTCACAGAAACAAAGATCTGAGCATCACATGTTCTCACTCATAAGTGGTCCTTGAACAACTATTGTAATACTATAAGAAAATGTTTGACAATGGTGGGAAACTATGGAGTGACAGGAGGGGGAAGGGAGGTGGGATTAACGGTAGTCAATATCTGTCTGGGGATGAGGGGCTCACCATATCTTCAAGGGTACCTGCACAGTGCATATTTGTATACCTAACCCTTAATTGTACCCCACAATTTCAAAATAAAAAATATGTATTTAAAAACAATAAAAAAGAAAGTCCAAAGACTGCTATGTGCTCTTGGGTTCTTTATATTTACACTTTACTGGAGATGACAAAATCCATTTCATTGTCAGCTGTTGTTCACATATTAGTCCATCTAAATCCAAGCTGGTTCTTTGGAATTTGTTTGCTCTCAGAATTCTCAGGTCCATCAGTTACCCCATTACTTCCCTTTGCCCCTCACTACCATGTAGTTTCTGTGAATATTGATGGCTGCCTTCATTCATTTGTATTTTGCAAGTTTCGAAGACCCTATTTACCTTTTTTGTTTATAAATGTTGTTATGGGTTTTGGATTTTTATTTGTTGAGACAATATATTTTAACATAACATGTTTAAAGGATTTGAAGAGTTTTTAGCAAACAATGCCACCTTGGTCACCATCTTCCCAGAATCCTGCTTACTGGTTTCTGAAAGAATCCTACTTGGTTAGAAAGAACTTTATTTATGCAGAAATTACTACTTAGCAATAACCAGGCAAAGTACATTTCTTCAAATACCAATATTATGAATTTTTCAAACCATGACTTTGGAAAAATAGTTGGAAATTTGACAAATGGGACCTTATTAAACTGACAAGCTTCTGCAAAGCCAAAGAAACCATCAAGAGAGCAGGGAGACAGCCTACAGACTGGGAAAAAGTATTTGCCAACTCTAGGTCTGACAAAGGCTTAACATCCTGGATCTACAAGGAACTGAAGCGTACTGAAAAGAAGAAAACAAACAACCCCATTATAAAATGGGCAAAAGACATGAACAGACACTTCACAAAAGAAGACATTCGAGCAGCCAACAAACACATGAAGAAATGCTCAACCTCACTAATCATCAGGGAGATGCAAATCAAAACCACACTGAGATACCACCTAACTCCAGTCAGAATGGCAATTATCAACAACTCAAAAAATAACAGCTGCTGGAGAGGGTGTGGTGAAAAGGGAACACTTCTACACTGTTGGTGGGAGTGTAAACTAGTGCAACCTCTGTGGAAAGCAGTGTGGCGATTCCTAAAAGCTCTAAAAATG
>NW_007163320.1:0-860 GCF_000164805.1 Carlito syrichta
CGTTTTGTTCTGTGTTTTTAAGTTTCTTTCCTGCTTTTAATAGTTTGGGTTAGTTCCATATTTTGACCCTCAAGCTCTGAGAGTCTTTCTTCTGCTTGGTTAATTCTGCTTTCCATGATTATCAATTTGCTGCTTATTTCATTCACTGTATTCTTTATTGCTGTTATTTCAGTTATCAACTCCATTCTTTCCTCTTATCTCTCCTCAGTGCTGTTTCTTCTCTCTATTAATGTCTTTATATCTGTGTTTTAGTTGGACACTAGTCATTCTGTGGGTCTTCATTGTTTGAATTCCAAAGTCTGTATTCTCAGTGGCTGACCTTCAAGGAGTCTGTGTGAGACCCATATTCTTCTTTTGGTTTTTCTTCATATGTATACATGTTTCTCCCCTACCCAACTTTTTTTTTTTACCTCTTCTTTAATTATATTGTTCATGGATTGGAGGGGCTAGCTTTTACTTCTGTTTGCTCAATCTCCTATTCTTTCTTAGATCCTCTGGCTTTGTCAAATTCTAAAGCTGGACTGTGGGTGGGGGGTTGTTCTTTTTGCAGTTTTGAGAATTAATTGAAGGAGGAGCTGTGTTTCAGAAACTATCTGCAGATCCCAGTACCTGCTGACAGGTGTGTGGTCCCCTGGAACCCACTTCCCACTTCCTTAAAATAAGTCCATGCAGTGAGGGTGTAGGTTTGCCCCCTGAAAGCAAAATGAGGCAAGAAAAAGGAAAGGAATGGAAAAAGGAGGATGGGGGTTGAGAAAAAGGTGAAGAGAGAGAAGAAAAATAGGGAGAACCAACAGGAGTACCAACTAACAAATGAAAATAGATACAAAGACAGAAAAGATTACAAAAACAGAAATATACAG
>NW_007163321.1:0-1083 GCF_000164805.1 Carlito syrichta
CTGGACTGTGGGTGGGGGGTTGTTCTTTTTGCAGTTTTGAGAATTAATTGAAGGAGGAGCTGTGTTTCAGAAACTATCTGCAGATCCCAGTACCTGCTGACAGGTGTGTGGTCCCCTGGAACCCACTTCCCACTTCCTTAAAATAAGTCCATGCAGTGAGGGTGTAGGTTTGCCCCCTGAAAGCAAAATGAGGCAAGAAAAAGGAAAGGAATGGAAAAAGGAGGATGGGGGTTGAGAAAAAGGTGAAGAGAGAGAAGAAAAATAGGGAGAACCAACAGGAGTACCAACTAACAAATGAAAATAGATACAAAGACAGAAAAGATTACAAAAACAGAAATATACAGACAATCAAACAAACACACAAACCAACAAAAACCCCTCTATTGATGTACACCCCCTCTAAAATACCTATTCACAAACAAGATGTCTTAAAAAAGGCAATAAAATAATTAAAAAACAAATATGAAAATAATCAAAAACAGAAAGAAAGGGGGAAAAGAAACAAACAAACAAACAAACAAAAAAAACAAAAAGCAAAGAAAAACAAGCAAAACAAACAAAAAACCAAAACTCACTCTAAGGCTGTTCCTCTAACTTCAGCTTCCTTTCAACTCTGGTCTCCAGCCCCTCCCCTCTGCTCTCAATGCAGGCTGACAAGGTTGCCTTCATCATGGGTTAGATGCCCCATGGACTACTGTGTAAGGAGGGTATATCAGATCTGGACTTATCCAGCTTGCTGCTGCTGTTGTCAAGTCTCCCACTCAGATCTGAAGTGTTTGTGTCTGTTCCAGAGTAGGGGAGGTCATCTGTCTCTCTGAATTTGATGAGATAACCTCTAGGTTCCAGGTTGAAGGATGGGTGGAGCTAGGCAGGGCAATGCAAGTCTCTGCCTGGTCCTGGGGCAGAGAAAATGGCTCCAGTCGACATTTTCTCACCAGTGGTGGGGCTCCTCTCCAGCTCTCCCCAACCTGCTCTCTCTCTTTTGTCGCAGGTAATGGTGTGGGTTGGGTGCCAGTTGGTGATGAGGATCAGCTTTATTCTGCAGTCTTTTCTCAGGAGAACCCCGAGAACAGCAGATGACCC
>NW_007163322.1:0-388 GCF_000164805.1 Carlito syrichta
CCAGCTGGTTAAGTAGTTAAGTCAGCTAGTTGAGTCAGCTGGCTAGCTGGTTAAGCCAGCAAAACAGCCACTTAGCTTGCTAGTTAAGTCAGCCAGCTAGACAGCAAGGTAGCTTGTCTGCTAGCTAGCTATGTCAGCTAGATAGCTAGCTAGATAGTCAACTAGCTCATTAAGTCAGCTAGGAAATAATCTAGTTTCTTAGCTAACTAGTTGGCTAGCAACTCAGCTAGCAGGTCAGCTAACTAGGGGGCTCGCTTTCCATCAGTACAGTTAACTAGTCGGCTCGCTCAATTCCCAACCAGTCAGCAAACTAGTCAGCTTGCTCACGAGCCAACAGGTCAAATAACTTGTCGGTTTGCTCGCAGGCCAACAGGTCAGCTGACTAGTC
>NW_007163323.1:0-786 GCF_000164805.1 Carlito syrichta
AGGTGGCTAGCCAGCTGACTTAACTAGCTGCCTTAATTAGCTAGCCAGCTGATGTAACTAACTGATTTAACTATCTAGCTACCAAGCAAACCAGCTGACATTACTAGCTGAAATATCTAGTTAACATCCTAGCTAGCTATCTTTACCAGCTAGCCAGCTTTCTATCCAGCTGACAACTAGCTAGCTACTTAGCTAGCCTGCTGGGAAGGCAATTGAATTAACTAGCTGACTTAACTAGCTATCCCGCTTGCTACTCAACTGACTTAACTAGCTTTATACCTAGCTAGCCATTTGGCTAGCCATCTGACTTAACTAGTTGACTTAATCAGCTAACTAGCTCGCTAACCAGCTGACTCAAGTAGATCATTTAACTAGTGAGCCAGCTGGCTAGCCAGCTGGCATAACTAGCTCTCTACCTAGCTAGCTAGCTGGCTAGCCAGCTGAATTAACTAGCTGAATTATTTAGCTAGCCAGCTGGCTAGCCAACTGAGTTAACTATCTCACTGATAGCTATTCATCTGGCTAGCCACCTGATTTAACTAGCTGGCTTATATTGCTGGCCTGATTGCTAGTCAGCTGAATTAACTAGCTTGCTCAATATCTAGCCAGCTGGCTAGCCAGCAGACTTAACTAGGTGACTTAACTAGCTAGCCATCAGGCTAGACAGCTGACCTAATTATCCAGTTACATAGCTGGCCAACTACCAAGCCAGCTGACTTAACTAGGTGACATAACTAGCTAGCCAGATGGCTAGCAGGCTGACATAACTGCCTAGCTCCCTAGCTA
>NW_007163324.1:0-2932 GCF_000164805.1 Carlito syrichta
AAAGATACTCAACATGGTTTAAAAGGTGGCTGAAATGAACAGGACATTATTCTATCTTGTCAGCCAGAGAAATTTATTTAGATATGGCCAGTTCACCAATAAGACCCCTTCAAATGCTATTAGTGTTAGAGTCAACAGAGTAAACTATGTTTTTGTTGGTCATTATGGAATGTACACAAGATCTTGGTAGCCAGATGGAAACTTGAGCTGCAACCTGACAAGAAAGTGCTTATTTTGTAAGCATACTTTGTGGAGAATGAATTACTTACTTACTGCTTACTATGTGGAATATGTATATCTAATAAATAAAGAATGAATATCTAAAATCTTAAGGCAAAAGATGACTTTCATTGTTTAATTCAAGATCCTGGTTTCAATTATGCTTAAAGAGATTTCTACTCATAGGTTTTAAAAATTATTGGAGTCATTATATTTCTATTGCTCTTAACCTATGTTGAACTGCATTTTTTGAAAACATGTCAAAAGATTTTATTAAACAAAATCAATATGTGAAGGAAACAGTAAAATGATAAAATGGTTTGAAGGTGAATTCAAAGTGCACACATGTATACAGACCATCAGAAATGCAGAAATACACTTACTACAATGATAAAAACAATCAATAGATAGCCTGTGGCTGTCATCCACAGATGATCCTTTTCACATGCCCCTATGGTTTGTCTACAACTTCCAGAACTGAAGAGTAGCTCAAGGTCAGTACAGGGCAGAGACCATTGGGAAGGGTGTGCTAGTCCAGAACTAAGTAGCAGTCCTTTCTCCCCCATTTCCATGGCCTCCACAATTTTTCTTTGACAGATCACAGGCAAATTCCAGGGCTGAGTAAATAAATACAAATAATTCATCACAAAAGTATAATGTCTGATAATTTATTAAAAACGTGTGCCACAGTTCTCAGTCTCACCAGGCATACACTCTGAAATTAAATTCTATTTTAGAGAGTTGTAGGAAATCAATATTCTTAAAAAAGGAAAGTGATATTTCCAAGGTAGAAAACATTCTATAATGTGTGTAAGGATGTAGATACACAGCATGTACTACAGCCATGCTCACACCAAAGATACACTACTGATGATATGGCTCAGAGTTGGTCAGTGAGGAAAGATACATAGACATTATGCAATCACAAGAATAATTTTAATGTAGCTAATAAAAATAATTATTTGTTAGTGCTTATCAAAACATGCGTTTTCTACTTAGATTTCAAACCGGGTAGAATTAGGTCACAAACCTCACAGAATCACAATTTCACTTTGTCAGTTGCTATTGTGTATCAACATCAACTCTGAGTAGATTAAAACAGTATAATATAATATATATAATATATATGTACATAAATATATAAAAAAAGTCATATATGCATACATAGTTATATTTTTCAGTCAGTGTTCAGAAAAATAAAATAAAAAAGAATCAAACACAAAGATGTATTTATTTTGTCTTGGAAAAGTATATATGTTATATATACATGCATGCCATCTGTATGCTCATATGCATATAATCCCTATATGCATATTAACATGCTGATGTATATATTGCTGTATGTCTGTTTATTTGTTTTATCATATGCCACAACAGCTTTATTTTTCAGATGGTAATTCAAGTATAATGTTTGTTCTGGGCTGTCTGTGCTTTGTTTCCTCCCAACTGTCAAGTCACATTTTATCAACACTTTGGAGAGTGGTCCAAGCCAACACAGTATTGAAAAGGCACATTTCAGAGTCTAAAATCAGCTTTCAGGTTGCCATGTGGGAGTTGTCAATTTCCTTTCCTCTTTACCCCTGCTGTATGGATCATGAGCATAGGCTGGGAGCACCACACCCCCGCCACCCACCCTTTCACTCAAAGGGGCAACCAAACTTCTGAACCTGGAAGTCCTGCAGGGAATTCAACACTAGGGTGGCCTTTCTCTTCAGGTTGCAGCTCAAGTTTCCATCTGGAGCCTTAGTCACCTGCATCCCAGCTGCCAGAGCCATCTCCATCTTACTGTGAGCATCTTGAAGACAAGGTCCTTCTCCTTGAGAGAATAAGAGGAAGAAAAAAACACTTGGCACAAGCTAGGAATGTCGGGGTCATCTCCCAAAACAATGTGATAAAATAAACTAAATAATTATTTTTGTCTAGTTGTCTTCATTTTGAATGTCATGGACCCAGGGCTGGTGGCAATGGCAAAAGGTATGTTGTGTCTCCTCAGGTGGCGAACGAGTTGTTCAGCCACTGGCGTGAGAGCAGCGATGTGGACCACATCCTTAAACTCCTTCTGGCTTTCTTCCACCAGGTCCTCTTTGGACATAGGGAGCTGCAAGACATCTATTGTAATCTGTGCTGCCTCGAATGCCTTTTACCCATACATATGCCCCAGGTGTATTTCCTTTCATAGTGATCACATGTTCTTGAAACACCACTGAATATAGGCTTTCAGTATGGAGAAGAAGGCCAGCCACATAAAAGAAGAGGTGGATGACCAGCCTTGGCAGGGGCTCTGCCATGGTGCTGTATTTCTGGTCGGAGTGTTGAACTGCATTTCTATCACTTGCATGCAAAATTACTAATTAACAGAAACAGTGTTTTTAAGTCTAATTTTTTGCTGATCAAATAAGTATTAAGATTTAAATATTTTTTCTGTTGTTTGACAAGTAGTGGCATTGATATTTTTTCATCAGTTGGTTTATGATGTCCTATTTTCCACATTATTAGTTGTGATTCCATGAATAACCTCTTCCCTGTGTTTGTTCATTTATATTTGCTAAAGGAGGTTGCTGATTCTATGAAAGATCAATTTCTCATCTCTGTTCAGCTTCTTTGTTAAAACATCTACTATTATTTGTCTTTTTACATTTTAAGTTGAAAAAACAGAAGAATCTAGTTTTAATATTCTTAATAGTCAGGAACCCAGGCTACCTAGATGGAACTT
>NW_007163325.1:0-692 GCF_000164805.1 Carlito syrichta
ATGGGACAAACCGTAAGTCTTTTATCCTAAATTTTCACAGGTTAAATCACAAGACTATTATGTGAACACAAAGCCAGGTGGATGAGGGGCATCCCCCCACCAGACGTTTTCCTAAGCATGAGGAAGGACAATCCCAAAATTATCTCACTGTTCCTTATGCTTAATTAATGTTCCTCAAAAGCAATACAACAATTCTGACATCATAATATTCTAATAATCAATAACTTCTAAAGCTTATGCATACACAACACCTAATGACTAACTTAAATCCTAATACCTTTCTATTCTGTGCTAATTCTACTTACATTATAGAAACTCTTAATTATAGCTCAAACCAGTTCCTAAAGAATGTGGCCCAGTCCAAAGATCACGCTGGGCTGTTTCTAGGAACAATTGATTACAATCTGAACAAAATGGCTATTCTAAAATCCTATATATCTATCTTAGTTTCTATAAAAGTTTTGAATTCCTAATTCCAATATATAAAGCTGATCATCAGTGAGAAATCTTCTAAAAATATAACCCAAATATAAACTGTTAATTGTATTAAGGCCAAAGCTACAATAGTAGAAAATGGGAACAATGAAATTGCTAAAGTTAGCTGTATTCTTATTAAACCCTCAAAATATCATGTTTGATCATGCTTGAACTAACATAATTCACTGACATAGCATAACCTATTTCTACAATAC
>NW_007163326.1:0-714 GCF_000164805.1 Carlito syrichta
GACCCAGTCCAAAGTTAACTCTCGATAATCATCTATACCATCTAAAGCTGAAAACAGCTCTCCATAAGTATATACTAATTCTACAAATATACTTTAAAATCTTATAAAGAAGCTTGTACCATATTAAAGGCTCCCAAGTGTGACCTGAGTTTGAATTATATCTAATACCTAAGCCGAAACTGCAGTTCATGGGAAACAGGAACAATGAGTTTCTAGAGTTAGCCATGGCTGTCACAGTCACAAAGCCTTCAGCTTAGGTCAGCAGAGCTCCTTCTGATGAGATTGCCAAATAGCAAAAAAAGGGAAGAGGAAATGGGCCAACAGCTCCTGAACACATCCCAGTGGTCTCAGGGTCCACAGCCCTAACGTTCAGGTGGGCCTTCTTGGCTGGCTCCCAACATCTCTCCCTTTTTTATTTTTATTTTGGCATGAAACCATGAAACTCGGTGTTAAACTGAAAAATACTTCTCTTCAGCACTCTGCAAAGTTCCTTCTAATGAGATGTGCTAAATACCAAAAAAGGGAAGAGGAAATGGGTCAACAGCTCCTGAACACATCCTAGTGGATGAGGGGTTTACCACTGGAATGCAGGGTTGGTTCAATATATGTGAACCAATAAATATGAGGTACAATATTAATAGAGTGAAGGATGAAAAACATGATTGTCTCAATAGATGCAGAAAAAGTATTTTACAAAATTCAACATCTTTTCAA
>NW_007163327.1:0-931 GCF_000164805.1 Carlito syrichta
CTATACTTTAAAATCTTATAAAGAAGCTTGTACCATATTAAAGGCTCCCAAGTGTGACCTGAGTTTGAATTATATCTAATACCTAAGCCGAAACTGCAGTTCATGGGAAACAGGAACAATGAGTTTCTAGAGTTAGCCATGGCTGTCACAGTCACAAAGCCTTCAGCTTAGGTCAGCAGAGCTCCTTCTGATGAGATTGCCAAATAGCAAAAAAAGGGAAGAGGAAATGGGCCAACAGCTCCTGAACACATCCCAGTGGTCTCAGGGTCCACAGCCCTAACGTTCAGGTGGGCCTTCTTGGCTGGCTCCCAACATCTCTCCCTTTTTTATTTTTATTTTGGCATGAAACCATGAAACTCGGTGTTAAACTGAAAAATACTTCTCTTCAGCACTCTGCAAAGTTCCTTCTAATGAGATGTGCTAAATACCAAAAAAGGGAAGAGGAAATGGGTCAACAGCTCCTGAACACATCCTAGTGGATGAGGGGTTTACCACTGGAATGCAGGGTTGGTTCAATATATGTGAACCAATAAATATGAGGTACAATATTAATAGAGTGAAGGATGAAAAACATGATTGTCTCAATAGATGCAGAAAAAGTATTTTACAAAATTCAACATCTTTTCAATTCAACATCTGTTCAAATGGACTATTCAGTAGGCATTCCATTATATTTTGTTGGAAGAAGTGACTGAATTAGATATTAGGAAGATATTTAATGGCATGTTGTATGAAAAGACAGAATCATTTCAATAATTCGAATCAGTTGATAATGCAAGAAGTGAACTTTAACTTTTCAGGAGTACTTTGGCCTGTGGTAGCACTGGATTGTTTAAGTACCAGATAATTATCTTCTGAGTAAGTGAAGGATCTTTGTCAGAACAAGTAAAGGGAAAATCTTTGCATGATTAGGCTATAGTTTACCTTTACA
>NW_007163328.1:0-464 GCF_000164805.1 Carlito syrichta
GGCCCCGTGTCTGCTAACCACTTGCGGACAGGGAGGGCTTCTGGGAGGAGAAACCCATCCAGGCCCCACGGGTGGCAAGATGCGGAGCTGGGATGGGGCCAAGGACATTGGACTGGGGCCAGGGTGTGGCTTCTCCGACACAGCCGACAGCAAAAGCACGGCCTGTCCCACCTCACCCAGCAAGCCCAGATGCTCACCGCATCCATGAGGGTCAACTGCTCCGCCAGCTGCTTGGGGTGAAACGCCATGATGCCAGGCGGCTCCTCGCAGGGCTTGTCCTCTGCAGTCCTGGAACAGGGGCGTGGGGCCGCTGGAGCTGGCTCTACCTCTCGCTCATTCACAGGTGCTGGGGCTGGCCCTGCTGTTAGACCCAGGCCTGCAGGTGTCTCTGGCCCTATGGCAGGCTCCGGCTCTGTCGGAGGTGCTGGTGCTGGCCAGGGAGCCAACAGGGGCAACGCCTGTGT
>NW_007163329.1:0-1246 GCF_000164805.1 Carlito syrichta
CTGGGGAGCTCCAGGTTGGAGAATACCCAGAGGGCCCAGGTGAGGCAGCGGATGCAGAAAAATGTGACTGTGTCTGTGGCAGGAAAACCCGGGGGAGGACCCTGCCTTAACGTGGGAGGTGACGCTTCAGCAGACTACTTCCTGAGTGGAGGAAGTTCTGTGTGCTCAGCAAACTCCCAGCGTGGCTGGTCCAAGGGCCGGAGGACAGGACTCTTCTCTCCCAGCGATTTGTCAATTATATATTAATTTGTATTATAAACTAATAGATTAAATAGCAGTAGGTAAAGTGAAAAAAGTAGGAAATGTTTAAACAGACATATATACATACATGGAGATATGGATTGAATATGGTGATGGTGAAATCACATGTAAGTGGAGAGAAAGAACAATTATTACATGTTTAGAAAAAAAAGGAGTTGGTCCCTAACCTCATCCCATGTGCTGAAATAACTAAATGATCAAAAATGTTGAAAAAAGAAACAAAAAAATCAAAGGACACAATCAACATAGTTAAAGGCAACCTACAGAACGGGAGAAAACATTTGCAAATTACATCTCAGTAAAGGGTTAACATCCAGAATACAGAAAGAACTCTTGCAGTCAACAAAAAAAAATAATCATTTCTTAAAATGTGGAAAAACCTTGAATAGACATTTCTCCGTAGAAGATATACAGATGGTCAACAAGCATAATGAAAAGACGCTCAACATCACTAAATGTTAGGGAATGGAACATTTAAGCCACAATGAGTCATCACCTCACAGCCATTAGGATAACTACTATCAAAAGAAATGATAACAAATATTGGCAAGGAGGTTGAAGAAACGCTTGTACACTCTTGGTAGGAACGTAAACCAGTGTAGGCAGTATAGAAAATAATACTGTGATTCCTCAAAACATTAAAAAGAATTACCACATGACCCTGCTAGCAATTCCACTTCTGGGTATAGATATCCAAGAGACTGAAAGCCAAGTCCAAAGTGTGATTTACACAACCACGCCTACAGCAGCATTATTCGCAACAGCCTGTAAGCAATCCCAGTGCCCATCGCTGGATAAGTAAACAAAATGCGTCACATAATACAATGGAATATTACTTGGCCTTAAAATGGAAGGAAATTCTGACACATGTACAACATAGATGAACACTATGACATCATACTATTGAAATCAGCCAGTCTCAATAACTGGATTCCATTTGTATGAGGTACACAGAACAGTCAGATTCATATAAACTGAAAGTACA
>NW_007163330.1:0-872 GCF_000164805.1 Carlito syrichta
AAAAAAAATAATCATTTCTTAAATGTGGAAAAACCTTGAATAGACATTTCTCCGTAGAAGATATACAGATGGTCAACAAGCATAATGAAAAGACGCTCAACATCACTAAATGTTAGGGAATGGAACACTTAAGCCACAATGAGTCATCACCTCACAGCCATTAGGATAACTACTATCAAAAGAAATGATAACAAATATTGGCAAGGAGGTTGAAGAAACGCTTGTACACTCTTGGTAGGAACGTAAACCAGTGTAGGCAGTATAGAAAATAATACTGTGATTCCTCAAAACATTAAAAAGAATTACCACATGACCCTGCTAGCAATTCCACTTCTGGGTATAGATATCCAAGAGACTGAAAGCCAAGTCCAAAGTGTGATTTACACAACCACGCCTACAGCAGCATTATTCGCAACAGCCTGTAAGCAATCCCAGTGCCCATCGCTGGATAAGTAAACAAAATGCGTCACATAATACAATGGAATATTACTTGGCCTTAAAATGGAAGGAAATTCTGACACATGTACAACATAGATGAACACTAGGACATCATACTATTGAAATCAGCCAGTCTCAATAACTGGATTCCATTTGTATGAGGTACACAGAACAGTCAGATTCATATAAACTGAAAGTACAATGGTGGTTCCCAGGACCTGGAAGGAAGAGAAAATGGAGAGTTGTTATTGAATTATAGTTTTGCAAGATGAAACAGTTCTGGAGATGAGTTATACAACAATGTGAATATTCTTAATACTTGCTAAATAGACTATTAAAATGGTTTAGAAGTTAAAAGAATGATCTCTCGTACAGGAAAAAACTCACAAATATTGTTGTAAATAGTACATAAATTATAGTATATATGCTATAAA
>NW_007163331.1:0-777 GCF_000164805.1 Carlito syrichta
GGCAGGATCCAGTCTGTCTTATTCACCACTCTGTCTACTGGGTAGTACCATGTCGCATAGTATGTACTCCACATAATGCATAAAATGCATACAGATGTTTCTTCATAAACAAACTGAAAATTTTTACATTAATGGACATAGATTCCTGAATATTGTGTGAGCATAGAAACAAATATAAATCCTATTCCTTCCACAATCGTACCTGCTAAATGGCTTCTCTATCAAGGTTTTCTTTTTTTTATTTTAATTTTTTATTTTAAAGATGTGGGGTATAATTCAGGGTCAGGTTTACAAATGTTCATTTTTCAGGTGCCCTTGTTCAGGAGCCCCCCTGCCCTGGCACGTTCCCACTACTGCCAATCCCTTTCTTATTGTATTAGATAGTTCTTCAAGGTCTGCTTATGAGTGAGAACATGTAATATTTAGTTGTTTGTTTCTGAGATAGATCACTCAGTATCATAGCCTCTAAGTCCATCCAAGTTGCTTCGAAGTTCATAATTTTGTCCCTTATGGCTATGTAATATTTCATTGTGTATATATACCACATTTTTTGGATCCAGTCCCCTTTCAATGGGCAGCACGGTTGGTTCCATGTTTTTGCTATTGTCAATAATGCTACAATAAACATGCGTGTGCAAGTGTCTTTTACTGACGCTTTCTTATCCTTTAATCATTTTTTGGTGGTGCTTAATCCTACAAAGTATCACATCATATACCGCCACCAAAAATATGGAATATAGTGCTCTTCAAGCTGCAGTTCTTTCCCTTCAATAAGCA
>NW_007163332.1:0-419 GCF_000164805.1 Carlito syrichta
GAAATTCTACTATATTAGTTTAATTCATATATTCAACAATTATTAAAAATCAGATACATTTCAATGTAAGTCTAAATATGCCAAATTCAGTAAACTGAGATAAGATACACTACCTACCCATAAGGAACTTGCAAAATAATGAAAGAGCCTAAAAGCTGGTGTCCCCAAAATTACATGGTAGATATGTAGTCAGGAATAAGCCTATTTAACCATAATATCTTTTATTTACAGGTTCAAGATAGGAGAAAGTGATATTACAGAGACAAAGCATGGTACATTCCGTCTTATTCAAATGACTAAAACACTGCGGACACCTAATCCATCATTACCTCTGTCTTACTAACAAGCCTCCCTACTTCGCCCTATTTCTTTGCTGAGATGATGAAATAGACATTTTGAGTTAAAGTCCATTCCTTGGA
>NW_007163333.1:0-3085 GCF_000164805.1 Carlito syrichta
CTGGCTAGCCAAATGACATAACTGGCTCGCTACATAGCTAGCCAGCTGGCTAGCCTGCTGACTAAACTAGCTGACTTAAATAGTTGGCCTGCTTGCTAGTCAGCTGAATTAACTAGCTTGCTATAAAGTTGCCCCGGTGTCTAGCTAGCTGATTTAAGTAGCAAGTTATCTTGCTAACTAGCTGGCTAGACATCTTACTTAACTAGGTGACTCAGCTATCTAAACAGCGGGCTAGACAACTGACTTAAGTATCTAGCGACCTAGCTATATACTAGACAACTGACTTAGTATCTAGCGACCTAGCTAGCCAGGTGTCTAGGCAGCTGACTTAACTAGGTGACTTAAATAGCTAGCCAGCAGGCTAGGAGGCTGACCTAACTCCCTAGCTACCTAGCTAGCCAGCTCAATACCCAGCTGTCTTAACTAGCAAGGTACCTATGTAGCCCGCTGGCTTGCCAGCTGACTTAACTACCCAGCTCCTTAGCTAACGAGATGGCTAATGAGCTGACTTAACTAGTTTACTTAACTAACCAGCTAAATAGCTAGCCAGTTGACTTAGTTAACTAGCTTCCAAGCTAGCCAACTGGCTTGCCAGCTGACTAAATCGCTGACTTAACTAGATAGCAAGCTGACTTACTAGCTTTATTAACCAGTTAGCTACCTAGCTAGAAGCTGGGTTAACTAGCTGTCAACCATTTAGGTACCTAGCTAGCTATCTAGCTATCCAGTAGCCATAACTATCTGACTTAACTAGCTACCCAGATGACATAACTACCTGACTTATACAGCTAGTTTCCTAACCAACCAGCTGACTTAACTAGCTAAAATATCTAGCTGGCCAGATGGCTAGCCACCTAAATTAACTATCTTTTTAACTAGCTAACCAGCTAGATAGGCAACTGACTTAATGAGTTGACTTAACTACCTGTCCTGCTGATTGCAGGCTGACTTAACTAGCTGTCTTAACCAGCTACTCAGCTGGCTACCCAGCTGACTTAACTAGCTGGCTCCCTATCTAGCCAACTGGTTAGCCAGCTGACTTATCTGGCTGACAAGCTAGAAAGCTGCCTAGCCAGCTAACTAATCTATCTAGCTACCTACCTAGCCAGCAGGCTAGCCAGCTACTTACCTAGGTGAATTGAACAGCTAGCCTACTGGCTAGTAAGCTGACTTATCTAGCTAGCTGCCTATCTACTCAGCTGGCTAGACAGATGACAAAAGTAGATGATTTAATCAGCTAGCCAGTTGTCTATCCAGCTGACTTAACTCACTGACATCACTAGCTAGGAAGGTAGCTATCTTGCTGAGTTAAGTAGCTAGCTACCTACCTTGCAGGTTGGCTACCCAGTTCTCTTCACTAGCAGAATTAACCAGACAGCCAGCTGCCTAGCCAACTGATTTAAATAGCTCACTATCTAGCTAGCCAGCTGGCTAGCCAGCTGACTTAACTAGCTGACTTAACTAGCTAGCTACCTAGCTAGACAGCTGATTTAATAGTTAACTAACTAGCTACCTAGCTAGCTGGCTGACTTAAATTGTATGCTAACCAGATAACTACCTATCTAACAAGGTGACTTAAATAGTTAGCTGCCTATCTAGCTAGCTGATTTAACCAGCTAGCTACCTAGTTAGCTTACTCATCATCTAGCGTGCTACCTAGCTGACTTCATCATCTGACTTAACTCATTAGCTAACGAGCTAGCTAGCTGACCCAACCAGCTTACTTAATTCTTTAGCTAACTAGCTAGCTAGCTGACTCATCCAGCTGACTTAACTCCTTAGCTAACTTTCTAGCTAGCCTACACAAGCAGCTTACTCAACCCATTTGCTAACTAGCTAGCTAGCTGACTCAATCAGCTGACTTAACCTGTTAGTTGACTACCTAACTACCTGACTCAACCTGCTGACTTAACCCATTAGTTAACTAACTGACTGTCTTAACCAGCTGACTAAATTAGAAAGCTGACTTAACTACCTGACTTAGCTAGGTTAGCTAACTAACTACTTAGCTGACTTAACTGGCCAACTTAACTCGATAGCTAGCTGACTTAACTACCTGAGTTAAATATTTAACTAACTATTTAACTAGCTGAATGTCTAGCTGATTTAATAATTAGCTATCTAGTTAGGTAGCAGACTTAAGTACCTGACTTAAATAGCTAACTAGTAAGCTAGCTGACTTAGCAAGCTGACTTAGTTAGCTACCTTGTTAGCTAGCTGACATAGATAGCTGACTTAACTAGTTGTCCTACGAGGTAGCTAGCTCACTTAACAAGTTGGTTAATGAGTTAGCTAACAGTTTTAACTAGTTGTTAAACAAGTTTCCTAGCTGACTTAAGTAGTTAGTCAACGAGTTAGCAGGGTGACTTAACATTTTGGCTGACGAGTCACCCGACTACTTAGCTGGTTAAACATGTTAGCTGATTACTAGGCCTACTTGATAGCTGGTTTAACATTCGGCCGATTAATCAACTGACTAGTTAGCTGGGTTGGCTAATTTACTGACGTGTTGGCCCACTAGCTAGCTTGCTTAACCAGTTGTCTGGCTGGTTTGCTGACCTAATTAGTCAGCTGACTAGCTAGCCAACAATTTAGCTGGCCTAAATTCGGCCTACTAGTTAGCTGAACTAACTTGATGCCTGAAAAGTGGGCCAACTAGTCGGCCGATGGGTTAGCTTAGTTAACTACTTGGCCGTCTAGTCACCTAGCAGTTAGCTGACTAGGCTGGCCAGCTGGCTGGCCATCTGGCTTAAATAACCAGCCAAATTTCTGGACAGTAGGATAGCAAGCCGGGTTTACTATACAGCTGGCTTAACTAGCAGGCTACATACCTGACAAGCCTGCTAACCAGCTGGCATAACATGTCAGCCAACTAGCTAACCAGCCGGATAACCAGCTGACTTCACTACCTGACTTAACTAGATAGTCATCTGGGTAGACAGCTGGCTTAACTAGTCAGCCACCTAACTAGCCAGAAGCCAAACCAGCTCACTTAACTTGCTGACTTAACTAGCTAGCCAGTCGGCTAGCCAGCTGACTTAATTAGCTAGCTACTATGTAGACAATTGGGTAGCCAACTGATTTA
>NW_007163334.1:0-1181 GCF_000164805.1 Carlito syrichta
CTACCTGACTTAACTAGATAGTCATCTGGGTAGACAGCTGGCTTAACTAGTCAGCCACCTAACTAGCCAGAAGCCAAACCAGCTCACTTAACTTGCTGACTTAACTAGCTAGCCAGTCGGCTAGCCAGCTGACTTAATTAGCTAGCTACTATGTAGACAATTGGGTAGCCAACTGATTTAACTAGCTGAATTTACCAGTTAGAAAGCTGGCTAGCCAGTTGACTTATCTCACTAGTAACCTAGCTAGCCAGAGTGTTAGCCACTTGAATTAACTAGTTGACTTAAGCAACGAGCCATTTGGCTAGCCAGCTGACACAACTAGTTAACTTAACTCATTAGCCAACTGCCTAGCCAGCTGACTTAACTAGCTGTTAACAATAGCTAGCCAGGTGGCTATCCAGCTGGCCTAACTAGCTAGCTACCTATGTATTCGGCTGGCTTTCCTGCTGACTTAACTACCTAACTACCTAGCTAAACAGCTGACTAGTGAGCTGCCTTAACTAGGTGACTTAACTAGCTAGCCAGCTGGTTAGGCAGCTGAATTAACTAGCTAGTTACCCACTAGGCAGCTGGCTAACCAGGTGACTTAACTAGCTTACTTAACTAACTGACCAGATGACTTAACCAGCTGACTTAACTAGGTAACTACCTAGGTAGCCAGCTGACTATACAAGCTGAAATGACTAGCTAGCTATCAAGCTAGCTAGTCAAATTAACTAGCTGGCTTAACTAGCTAGCTAGCTGACATAAATAGCTAACTTAACTGGCTAACTAGCTCGTCAGGTAACTTAACAAGCTGAAATAACTAGATAAATAGTTATGTAGCCATCTGTCTTAACTAGCTTTTTAACTAGCTAGCAAGCTGGCTAGGCAACCGACTTAATGAGTTGACTTAACTACTTAGCTAACTGATTAGCCAGCTGACTTAACTAGTTGATTATTGATCTAGGCAGCTGGCCAGCCAGGTGACTAAACAAGCTGACTTAACTAGTTATCCAGCTGGCTAGCCAGCTAACTTAACTAGCTCTCTAACTCTATAGCCACCTGGATAGCCAGCTGAGTTAACAAGCTCACATATTTAGCTAGAAAGCTTGCTAGTCAATGGACTTAACTAGGTCACTACCTAGCTAGTCAACTTGCTAGCCAGCTGAATTAACTAGCTGTCATAACTAGCTGGCCTG
>NW_007163335.1:0-699 GCF_000164805.1 Carlito syrichta
CTTTGACTTCATTCAGATACAAGGATTTTACAGTAGCGTAATGTACTTTTAGCTACTAAACTGAGACTGTTTTTATGCGGTGTGCCCAAGGTATTCTTATTTCCTGAAAGAGAGGTGTCATGGGAATGCCTGTGTTTTCAAATAGGAGCAGGAAAGTACTTTCCCACTGAATAAATTGAAAGGGGATGAAAGTCAAGAAAGAATGAAGGCGAGAAAGAAACAGAGGAAGAAAGGAAGAAAGGCGGGAAAGAAGGAGTTTGTCGATGACACCCTTGGAATCGAGTTCCCCAAACTCAAGGAACTGGTTATAATACTTGACATTCACCAGACTGGAGAAACACCGACTATCAGATAACTCTGAATACTGTGAGCATGCAGGGAAATGGAACTCCATACTTTGCCGGGAAGTCGTTCGGTCACGCCTGCTTTGGAGAGTAGTCTGAGGATGTGTGACTGCATCCCCACTGACCAACAACCCTACATCGGGTGCACCCGGAGGAGCATGCACGCAGGTCCCAAAGGGGACGTGTACGAGGACATTCATTGCAAGACTGTTTGGGGTGACCCGCAATGTAGGAAATGAATAAGTAAATAGAGTCTAGCTTCCGGCCTCCATAAGAAAAGCACCAATCTGTGATATCCACACATCATTTAATTCTAGTTAAACTGGAATTTTTTTTTTTCAGAGTCTCACTGTGT
>NW_007163336.1:0-753 GCF_000164805.1 Carlito syrichta
TTTGCAATTTGGTATTACAGGAAAAGAGGAGGGGTTTGGGAAGCAACTTAGCGTGTTCTCTGTGCTCTTTCTACCCTTGTTTGAATGTCCTCATATGTAAATCAGAGAAATGAATGGAATGCAAATTTCTTTTTTGGTCTTTGTAAAAATTATCTTATCTAATACCTCATTTGAGTATGCATTGGAAAGGGATCCAAAAACATAATCTTGGACAGTTTCCTTAATGTCCAGGCCTTAGGTGGCAAATATGTAGCAAGTTTTCCCTCCCATCTCCTGTCATATCCACTAGTAGATCACTGCATTCTTTCACACGGACCCTCAGAATCTTCTTAAAATGTTCCAGATGGCCACCACCAGCTAGTGAGAATTGGCACATGAGGTGAACCTTACCTTCCAAAGCTCCAAAGCTAGTCGTGCCCGTTTCAAAATGTGATCATCTGGTACTGCCTTTTATTTCTTCCTTATCTCCTCATATGGTGTTTGGTGAAGAACTGCAAGACAGAACTGGCGAGACCTGGCAATTCTCAGCAGAATGTAGAGCACAGACAAAGGTGTCTGGGGACCAGACTGAGCAAAGGAGGTGGGCATAGGAAGGTCCCATGAAGTGAACTTGAAAAGGAAAAGAGGCAGCCGGGTCATGATATTGAAGGAATTGCCCAGGTGATTGTGGAAGCTGACAAGTCCAGGAGAATCTGCAGTGTTGGCTGGCAGGCTGGAATTCCTTCAGGTGGTGCTGTGCAGTCTTGAGTCTGA
>NW_007163337.1:0-963 GCF_000164805.1 Carlito syrichta
AATCTTGGACAGTTTCCTTAATGTCCAGGCCTTAGGTGGCAAATATGTAGCAAGTTTTCCCTCCCATCTCCTGTCATATCCACTAGTAGATCATTGCATCCTTTCACACAGACCCTCAGAATCTTCTTAAAATGTTCCAGATGGCCACCACCAGCTAGTGAGAATTGGCACATGAGGTGAACCTTGCCTTCCAAAGCTCCAAAGCTAGTCGTGCCCGTTTCAAAATGTGATCATCTGGGACTGCCTTTTATTTCTTCCTTATCTCCTCATATGGTGTTTGGTGAAGAACTGCAAGACAGAACTGGCGAGGCCTGGCAATTCTCAGCAGAATGCAGAGCGCAGACAAAGGTGTCTGGGGACCAGACTGAGCAAAGGAGGTGGGCACAGGAAGGTCCCATGAAGTGAACTTGAAATAGAAAAGAGGCATCCGGGTCATGATATTGAAGGAATTGCCCAGGTGATTGTGGAAACTGACAAGTCCAGGAGAATCTGCCGTGTGCTGGCAGGCTGGAAATTCCTTCAGGTGGTGCTGGTGCAGTCTTGAGTCTGAAGGTGATACGAAGGACAGAATTCTTTCCTCTTCAGGGGATCTCCATCTTTTCTCTGAAGTTCCCCAACTGATTGAATGAGGCCCACCCATACCGTGGAGGGGAATCTGCTTTACTCAAAAGGCTACTGAATGAACTGGTAATCACATCGAAGAATCGTCTTTGAAGCAACATCTAGACTGGTGCTTGACTACTAGGCACCACAGCGTAACCAAGGTAACACATAAAGTTAAGCGTCAGCATAGGTGATTGTCCACCAGCAGACAGATAGGCGTTTAAAAATTTTTATTATTATATATTTTTAATTTCATGATATAAAACTTCTGATTTCACAGGAATTATTGTTTAGAACGAAGGTAAATTTTTAAAGTAAAACAGAATTGATTAAAGAAAATTATCAAATAAACATCGGGTA
>NW_007163338.1:0-834 GCF_000164805.1 Carlito syrichta
TGTGTATGCATGCAGAACATGCTTCTATATTTATTTCTCTATCTATCTGCGTACACTCAAAACTGTGAGGTCACACCACTACTTCTAATTCCAATCAAACATCCACAGAGTTCATTTAGTTCTCTCCCTCTCCATAGCTATAACTATCTTCTCCAACAGTGAAAACTCTAACTCCTATTATAATTATCAGAACAAGGAACACTTGTGGTGTTTGATAGGCTGATATTAATTCTTCCTCTCTCATTTGGGGTGTACAGGGCAGTAATTATGCAACATGCTTCAAAAGAGGGAAATGAATTATGTGATAAGATACTGTCTTGAAATAAAAACCTGACTGATTTTACATCTTTTATTTATTTATTTTTGAGTTGAAGTCTCAGTCTGTCGCCCAGGCAGGAGTGCAGTGGCAAGTTCCCGACCACTGCAACCTCACCATGCTAGCCTTCAGCGATCCTTCCACCTCAGCCTTCCAAGTAGCTGAAACTACAGGTGCGTGCTATCACGCCCAGTTAATTTTTTATTTATTGTAGAGACGAGGTCTCGCCAAGTTGCCCGGGTGGGTCTCAAACTCGCGGGCTCAGGCCATCCTCTCGCCTTGGCCTCCCAAAGAGCTGGGATTACAGGCTGAGCCCACCGATCCTGGCGACTTTACATCTTTAATGACAGTAATTGCAACTGATTTCAAGTTTCAACTAGAAGCAACTCTGTGAGAAGTTTTTTTTAGCATTTATTTAAAACAATGATCTCTTCAGTTGGAAAGTCATTTTATATATTTTTAAGGAACTTCTATGATTTTACTTTCTGAGATTTATGGTTATCATTAGAATCAGATAT
>NW_007163339.1:0-762 GCF_000164805.1 Carlito syrichta
AGTTCTCTCCCTCTCCATAGCTATAACTGTCTTCTCCAACAGTGAAAACTCTAACTCCTATTATAATTATCAGAACAAGGAACACTTGTGGTGTTTGATAGGCTGATATTAATTCTTCCTCTCTCATTTGGGGTGTACAGGGCAGTAATTATGCAACATGCTTCAAAAGAGGGAAATGAATTATGTGATAAGATACTGTCTTGAAATAAAAACCTGACTGATTTTACATCTTTTATTTATTTATTTTTGAGTTGAAGTCTCAGTCTGTCGCCCAGGCAGGAGTATAGTGGCAAGCTCCCGACCACTGCAACCTCACCATGCTAGACTTCAGCGATCCTTCCACCTCAGCCTTCCAAGTAGCTGAAACTGTAGGTGCGTGCTATCACGCCCAGCTAATTTTCTATTTATTGTAGAGACGAGGTCTTGCCAAGTTGCCCGGGTGGGTCTCAAACTCGCGGGCTCAGGCCATCCTCTCGCCTCGGCCTCCCAAAGAGCTGGGATTACAGGCTGAGCCCACCGAGCCTGGCGACTTTACATCTTTAATGACAGCAATCGCAACTGATTTCAAGATTCAACTAGAAGCAACTCTGTGAGAAGTTTTTTTTTAGCATTTATTTAAAACAATGATCTCTTCAGTTGGAAAGTCATTTTAATATATTTTTAAAGGAAACTTCTATGATTTTACTTTCTGAGATTTATGGGTTATCATTAGATCAGATATAAATGTTATATACTTTTCACATTCATATGTTTTAAATGAAA
>NW_007163340.1:0-805 GCF_000164805.1 Carlito syrichta
CTGTCTATGCTGACTATCCACTATGGGTCGAACCAGGCTGGATGTCTCCGGACTTTGTGTATCATTTCACTTTCTACGTTCATTTGGATGTCAAATAGGAAGCCTAAACTTAGTATGTACAAAAACCCTTGTTTATGAGTGTTTATTTTATGTATTGTTCATTCATCTTTGAACTGGGGTCTCACTCTGTCACCAAAGCTGGACTGCAGTGGTGCGATCATGGCTCACCGCAGCCTCCACCTCCTGGGTTCAGGGATTCTCCTGCCTAGGCCTCCGGAGAAGCTGGAACTACAGGCATGTGCCACTGTGCCTGGCTAACTTTTTGATTTTTATGTAGAGAGGTAGCCTCAGTATGTTGCCCAGCCTGGTCTTAAGTTCCTGGGCTCAAGCAACCCTCTCACCTGGGCCCTCCAAGAGCTAGGATTAGAGCATGAGCCACCACACCTGGCCTGTTTCTTTTTGAAAGTCACATTTCATCCTCTCACATTTTCCCCTAACTCAGTCAGTGCATGGCAGCATCCTTCTTTGAGTTTCTCGAGCTACAAGCTTTGCAGTCGTCTTGGACTTCTCTCTCATCCTTCTTCCCCATAATTGTCCACTGTCAGATCCCTTCGGCTTGTTCAGAATCTGCCCTCTTGTATCTTCGCCTCCTCCACCTAATGAATCCAACCAGCTCATCTCTTACCTGATCTCGTGATAGCCTCCCGGTTGGCTTCCTGCTTCAACGCTTGCCTTTAGGGCTGTGCTCCACTTTGGAGCCAGGGCGACCTTTTTAAAACACATCATGACACTGCTCTGCTTTCTT
>NW_007163341.1:0-772 GCF_000164805.1 Carlito syrichta
CCCAGCCTGGTCTTAAGTTCCTGGGCTCAGCAACCCTCTCACCTGGGCCCTCCAAGAGCTAGGATTAGAGCATGAGCCCCCACACCTGGCCTGTTTCTTTTTGAAAGTCACATTTCATCCTCTCACATTTTCCCCTAACTCAGTCAGTGCATGGCAGCATCCTTCTTTGAGTTTCTCGAGCTACAAGCTTTGCAGTTGTCTTGGACTTCTCTCTCACCCTTCTTCCCCATAATTGTCCACTGTCAGATCCCTTCGGCTTGTTCAGAATCTGCCCTCTTGTATCTTCGCCTCCTCCACCTAATGGATCCAACCACCTCATCTCTTGCCTGATCTCGTGATAGCCTCCCGGTTGGCTTCCTGCTTCAACTTGCCTTTAGGTCTGATCTCCACTTTGGAGCCAGGGCGACCTTTTTAAAACACATCATGCCACTGCTCTGCTTTCTTCAGTTTTCAGAAGTTTCTCCTTTTAACTCACAAAAAGCCCAGTGGCTTCTCAGCAGCTTCCATAGGACCTAACCCCCCTCTGCGTCTCTAGCCCCATCTCCAGCATTCTTTCTTTTGCTTACTCTACTCGGGCCACACTGCTGGCCTTCTTGCTAGTCTTTGAAAGCGTCAAGCATCTGCCCACCTCAGAGCCTTCCACACTGATTATCCCCTCGGGCTTGGATGCTCTTTACACTGATATCTGCTTGGCTAAATTTCCCCTTTCTTTTCCCCTGGTCTCTGCTCAGTGTCACCTTTTCAGAGAAAGCTTTCCTGACCGCCCTCAGTG
>NW_007163342.1:0-725 GCF_000164805.1 Carlito syrichta
TTTTCCCCACTCTCTTGTCTTTGCTGAGACCTGCCAGATCACAATCCACAAATCCGATCCCCAAATCCTTTCATTGCTGTGAGTTTGGTCAAATAAGGGGTGGTCTTTGGCCTTCTGCGTTCTTCAGGGAACTTGAAAGTTTCTTAGTGATATTATGCTAAGCCATGAATTGAAAGGATTGGGCTGTCCTAGTCTTGTATCTGATGGAATTTTCTTTTGATTGGCTAAGGGCACCAGGTAGGCTGCCAGTATGGCCTGCTATAAAATGTTATTTAAAAAATGTCTGAGCCGGGCTCGGTGGCTCAGCCTGTAATCCCACGCCTTTGGGAGGCTGAGGTGAGTGGATTGCCTGAGGCCACGGGTTTGATACCCACCTGGGCAGTGAGACCTCATCTCTACAATAAACCAAAAAATCAGCTGGGCGTGGTAGCGCATGCCTGTAAACCGGCTACTTGGAAGGCTGAGGCGGAAGGATCACCGGAGCCCAGCAGGTCGAGGCCGCGGTGGCTGGGAGTGGCCACTGCACTCCAGTCTGGGCGACAGAGTGAGACTCCAACTCAAAAAAAAAAAAAATGTTTGAATGCTTACTAAAACTGCAAGGGAAATTTATCTATCTATGTCTAGCCTGTACTTGTTGCCCTGCCTCAGGTTTCTTGTGAATGTGAGAAAAGAAAGTCTTTTATCTGAGGACTGTTGAGTCCTTTTCAATAATCAGGCCCAGAGAG
>NW_007163343.1:0-905 GCF_000164805.1 Carlito syrichta
CTTGCCATTGTCACAAATAGCGATACATTAACCTAATAACACCACGCCCGACACATAACCTAATAAACTCACACCCTGTAGGTTCACAATCACTCGTCAATATTATTTCATTAACCCAGTGACAATTCCGAGAACAACTTTCCATCAGCCCACTGTCCTGTCCCATTTTTGGTCTTTAAAAGCTCACTTGTAACTGCTGCCAATCGGAGTGAATGCTCAGGACAACTTGGGTCTGTGCTCCAGGGTTGTAATCCTCAAGCTCATCCCAAATAAACTCTCCACTTATATACATGTTGCCTCAGTGTCTTCCTTTTTGATCCATATGTGTGTGTATAGAGCGTGTCCTAGGTGTCTTTTTACAATTTAAGCTTCACTAACTTCTGAAAAATAAGTGCTATGGTTTATCTCCGAGGTCCCTTGAAGTTTTAAGTATCGACATTTATTTTACATGTATTTCAGTTTTGGGAATGTTGAATAATGAATTATTAATGAAACCATGCCCCAAACCGTTAAAGAACCAATGACTGGACGGGTGCAGTGGCTGGGGCCTATAATCCCAGCACTTTGGAAGGCTGAGGGGGAGGACTGCTTGAGCCTAGGAGTTCGAGATGAGCCTAGGCAACTTAGTGAGACATCTTTGCTACTTAAAAATCAAACATTAGCTGGATGTTGTGGCGTGTGCTTGCAGTTCCAGCTACTTGGGAGGCCGAGGAGGGAGAATCGTTTGAGCTCAGGGTGGAGGCAGAAGTGAGCTAAGATTGTGCCACTGCACTCCAGCCTGGGCAACAAAATGAGACCCAGACTCCAAAAACAAAAGAAAGAAAAAAGAAAGAGAAGAAGAAGACATTAATGTACTAAAATTTGTTTGGTTTTTTTTAGATGTGGGGTACAATTAAGTATTAGAA
>NW_007163344.1:0-776 GCF_000164805.1 Carlito syrichta
TGGATAAAAGATACTGTTCCCCATTTCTTTGATATGACGCTGACTTTATCTGTCAGAGTCTTTTGGGCTGCTCTTTCTGTGCCTGTGCTACCTGGTGCTGAAGCCATGGTTACCAACTCTGTGGACAAATAAAGACATCAAGAAGGTAAGGAGTCCTGGGTGAACACCCCAGAGAGATTCCTGCTTGTTTTTTCTCATTCCTCTTCCCACGTTACCAAAGGAGTGTGGTTGGCTTCGAGGTATGCCTGGATGGGAAGTCAGAGCGGGTAAAACTTTGCTTTTCTGGGGAAAAGGTATGGCAGGCCTAGGGTTCAGGAAGACTAAGGTTTTCATCTGAAGCTCACAGTCTGTCTGTGGTGTAGGGTTCTAGGATAAAATTCCAACCAGTGATTTCACGGTCGTGGACTGGCTTATTTAGAGAGCAGAGGTTCTCTGAAGAAGACTCTCTCCTTCTATCACAAGTCACATTCCCACGTCAGGTGTAGCTCAAGCAAGCGTTCCTTCTAGCTGGGTGACCAGGAGAGGAATGCCAGGAGCCAGGGTCCTCTGCGGGAGCACTACCTGACTGCTGGCGACTGATTCTGTGCACTCCGTGGGCAGAGGGCAGCTAACTGAGAGCATCAATGTGGACCTCACAGATAAAATCCTCCTTTGAGCTTTTCTTTTTTAAAAAATTATTTTAAAGGTGTGGAGTACAATTCAGGATCAGGTACATGAGGGGTTACTGGAGTTTTTCAAAGAAGGAAAGTTTGGAGATACTTTTCATCCATAAAATT
>NW_007163345.1:0-728 GCF_000164805.1 Carlito syrichta
CTCTGCGTGGCAGCCTCAGGCCAAGGGCTTGCCTCCCTCCAACGTGGCCCAGTCTGACGTCCAGCCAGAGCTCAGTGTCCTCTATTCTTCTGACGTGTCTCCTGGGGAGACCTGACAGTCAACCTCACACAGCCGGGGACCCCCTCGTTCCTCAGCCCTGACATTCTGGCCCTCTTGGAGAGGCAAGTCAGAGAGAGGGGGGATTTTCAGATGTGGCAGGACAAGAAAATAGGATCTCTTCCAACAAACTTAACTCACATTAGCAAAGCAATACTTCAGAGGGAAGGTTAGCATCTCTCGTAGACAAGCAAGCCTCAGCGGTCTCCCTTCCCTATTGGGCCAGCAAAGGCAAACTGGAGGAGCTGCTCTTGTACCAGCAGCCCCCATGTTCTGAGACCGACAAGGACCATTCAGAGCATAAAAATGTCCGGTTCTGCTGGGGTCTCCCATCTCTGCACAGCGAATCTCTGCACTCTGTTGTCCCAGGTGGCTCTTCCTCACTCTTGGTGGTCTTCAACAGGATCTGTAGTATCTCCATGGTATCAGAATCTGCAGGACTTCCCCAACCCCAGCCTCCGTCTTGGGCTGAGACCAAACTCAAGCCCCGCCTCAACCTGGGCCCCAACCTCCGCGTCTGCCTCTCAGTCGGGTCCAGTCTGAGTCCCAGCTTCAGTCCCCACTCCCAACCCCGCTTCCTAGCCCTCTCTCCCAGATTAGAATCTGTGGCG
>NW_007163346.1:0-447 GCF_000164805.1 Carlito syrichta
TAGCCAGCTGCCTATCAGGGTAGCTATCTAGAATAAGTAAGAAGGGCTAGCCAGCTTGCTATTTAAGTCAACTAGTTAAGTCACCTATTTAAGTCAGCTCGCTGGCCAGCAGGTTAGTTGGGTAGTTAGGTAGCTCAGTCAGCTTGCAAGCCAGCGGGCTATATAGGTAGGTAGCTATTTAAGAGTTGGCTAGCCATTAGGTTATCTAGTTATGTCAGCTAGTTAATTCAGCTGCCTATCCAGCTGTCTAGCTAGGTAAATAGCTAGTTAAGTCTGCTGGCTAGCCAGCTGGCAACTTTGATAAGCCAGCTAGTGAAGTTAGCTGGCTAGGCTGCAGGCTAGCTAGGTAGCTAGGCAATTAAGATACCGTTCTAGCCAGCTGACCAGCTAGTTAAGTCAGCTAGTTTAGCCAGCTGGCGAACCAGCCGGGTACCTAGTTAAGTCAGC
>NW_007163347.1:0-417 GCF_000164805.1 Carlito syrichta
TAGCTAATTTGTATTAAATATAAGTCTAGGAAGACACAGAGTTTTACTCTGTTCATTTTTAATCCTTTAGCTATGACCCAACTGAATTAATAAGATAATCTGTTGTAGAGCCATCAATAATGATTAAGGTATTACTATACAGAGAGAAAGAGGAGGGCAGATACTGGGATTTGAAAAATTAATCAACATATGAAGTAATAGGAAACTCCTCTTCGATTCGGATTCATTCAGCTGTTTTGTAAGATCCAAAATAATGTTTATATCATATAAGATGTTATTTTCAGTAAAAATAATTTACCAGAATCCAAATAACTAATTGGCATATACATTTTTAGAGTTCAACCTGTTTATAAATTATAGAGAAGTTGTACCTAATTTCTGTAGAAAAGTATGTCTCTGAAGTCTCTTGGCTCTGCC
>NW_007163348.1:0-834 GCF_000164805.1 Carlito syrichta
GGCCCTAGCACTGGAGCTCTAGGTAATCCAGCAAAACCTCTGAGGTAAGCCAGTCAGCAACCTTCATTTCATCTGCAGCTGTAAGGCCCCTCTTCTGTGTGATGTGATGTATTTACAGGTACCAGGGATTGTGAGGTGGACATCTGTACAAGTTCATTCTTTTGCCAAGCACAGATGGGAGGTGAGCTGAGACCAGTCCTAGAGAGGAGAGTCTGCTTAGGGTATCCCAGGACCTGCTAATTCCCAGGACAGTCTGCGTTTTGAAGCTCAAGGTAACAATAAGATTTGTATCATCCAAGAGTGATCAGAAAAGGAAACTTGGAAAACCTTTCCTGACTGAATGCCTTGAAGGGAACAGTTGGGATGTAAGAGAGCCATGTTTTAATTGTAATAGGCAGATGCGATGACAATAATTTCTATTTTCAATCGGTCCTGCAAAAAAGTATTCATGTGTTACAACTGTCTTCTTGTAATTCCATTCATGCCTGTTGGATTTATTTTTATTTTTTATTTTAAACATGTGGGGTACAATTCAGGGTTAGGTATACAAATGTTCATTATGCAGGTACCCTTGTTGATGAGATGTGCCCCCATTCTCCTGGCAGATTTCCACTACTGCCAATCCTGCCTGGATTTATTTTCAAGCAATATAAAAGTCATATTTTTCAAAGTAATACAAAAATACATGCTCTTTAGCAATACAGAAGTCACCCCTTGCAAGAGTTTGGCTTGAGCTTTTTCCAGGATTACAGGTGTGTTTTGTTTCAGCACCAGCTGGCCCACACTGTCCTTGGACATGCCTGTGTCTCATCCTTGGCACCTGGGACATGCATC
>NW_007163349.1:0-352 GCF_000164805.1 Carlito syrichta
AGGAAGGGAAAGGAGATCAGTGGAATAAAAGGGAAAGCAATCGAGGACAATAGAATGAAATGGAGTGGAGAGGAATTGAACGGAATGGAGAGGAATGGTGAGGATTGGAGTTGAATGCAATGGAATAGAGAGTAAAGGAATAAAATGGAAAGGGCAGGAATGGTGGGGAATGGAATGATTGGAACTTAATGGAGAAGAATGACATGGAATCTGGAGGAATGGAATGAAGTAGAATGGCATGAAAAGGAATGGAGAAGAAAGGAATAGAGAGGAATGGGATAGAAAAGAAAGCAAAGTTAACGAAAGGAATTGAATGGATTATAGTGGATGGGAATGGAATTGACAGAAGTGG
>NW_007163350.1:0-840 GCF_000164805.1 Carlito syrichta
TTTTTTTTTTTTTTTTGCATTTCTATACTTTCTTTTTTTTTTTTTTCAGGCACTCTGGCAATCAAACATACCAGGTTGCGTTTATTTATAGTAAATTATAAATTAATCATTTTTATGGTTATACAATCACAAAATGATTTCATTATGTTGTCACAGACCCTACATGTTCTCATGTCTTACAAAATTTATTATATAGTTAATAATTAATACAACTTGCCCATAAACCCAAAACCAGTTTTTGTGGTTATCACTACCACCACCTGCTGGACTATTAACCTTATAAACTTAACATCCTATTTCATGAAATATATAATTTTCTATAAGAAAAATAAAAGGTAAAAAAAGATGATCAGCTATTAAAGCAATAATATGTGGGTTCGCACAAAGCTTACTTCATCTATTCTAAGTAGTCCTAACTTTTTTTTTCATTAATCAGTATTTTTTTTTTTTTTAATCAGTAGTTTTTATTATGGTTTTGTGGGGTACAGTTAAGGGTAGGTGTACAATGACGTTTCATTCAGGCACCCTGTAGATAAGAAGTGTTTTCCCATCCCCTGACAGATATTTGCTACTGTTAATCCCATCCCCCTCCCCCTCATAGTTTCCCAGTACCATCCGTCATTTTCTCATAGTATTGCATTGGATGTTCAAGGTCCATTATATGAGTGAGAACATGTGATATTCGGATTTTTGTTTTTGTGAGAGGTCACTCAGTATTATAGACTCTAGTTCCATCCAGGTTGCAGCGAAATTCATGATTTTGTTCTTTTTTATGGCTGCGTAGTATTCCATCGTGTATATGTACCACATTTTTTTAATCCAGTCCTCTTTTGATGGGCA
>NW_007163351.1:0-700 GCF_000164805.1 Carlito syrichta
CTCAAAAAAAAATCTTTTTTTTTTTTTTCATTAATCAGTATTTTTTATTATGGTTTTGTGGGGTACAGTTAAGGGTTAGGTGTACAATGACGTTTCATTCAGGCACCCTGTAGATAAGAAGTGTTTTCCCATCCCCCGACAGATATTTGCTACTGTTAATCCCATCCCCCTCCCCCTCATAGTTTCCCAGTACCATCCATCATTTTCTCATAGTATTGCATTGGATGTTCAAGGTCCATTATATGAGTGAGAACATGTGATATTCGGATTTTTGTTTTTGTGAGAGGTCACTCAGTATTATAGACTCTAGTTCCATCCAGGTTGCAGCGAAATTCATGATTTTGTTCTTTTTTATGGCTGCGTAGTATTCCATCGTGTATATGTACCACATTTTTTTAATCCAGTCCTCTTTTGATGGGCAGCATGGTTGTTTCCAGGTTCTTGCTATTGTGAACAATGCTGCGATAAACATACGTGTGCAGGTATCTTTTTTATAGAGTGATTTGTGTTCTTCAGGGTATATTCCCAGTAGGGGGATTGCAGGGTCATATGGAAGGTCAATTTTTAGAGCTTTTAGGAATCGCCACACTGCTTTCCACAGAGGTTGCACTAGTTTACACTCCCACCAACAGTGTAGAAGTGTTCCCTTTTCACCACACCCTCTCCAGCAGCTGTTATTTTTTGAGTTGTTGATAATGGA
>NW_007163352.1:0-363 GCF_000164805.1 Carlito syrichta
ATACTCAGTGATCTATCACAGAAACAAAGAACAGAGTACCATATGTTCTCACTCACAAGCTGACCTTGAACAATTACCATAATATATAAGAAAGGGATTGGCAGTAGTGGGAAACTACCAGGGGATGGGGAGGGGAATTTGACAGTTGAAGGAAACTGTCAGGGAAGGGGGGCACACCTCATCAACAAAGGTACAAGTAAAATCAACATCTGTATGTGCAATCTTGAATTGTACCCCACATCTTTAAAATAAAAATAAAACAAAATGAAATGAAATATTTAAGTCATCTGAATGGATTTTTAAAAAAACCAAAACCCATGGGGTACTGCAAAAACAATGCTAATAGAGAAGTTTGTAGCAACA
>NW_007163353.1:0-856 GCF_000164805.1 Carlito syrichta
AGATAGTTAAGTCAAATGTCTAGCCACTGGCCAGCTCATTGAGTCACCTAGTTAAGTCAGTCTCCTATCCAGCTGGCTAACAAGGTAGCTTGCAACTTAAATCAACTGGCTAGATAGCAGGCTAGCTAGTTAAGTCACCTAGTTAAGTCAGCTGGCTAGCCAGCTGAGTAGCTATATAGCAATCTAGTTAATGCAGCTGACTTGCAAGCAGGTCAACTATTTTAGTCAGTTGGCTTGTCAGCTGGCTAGCTAGGTAGCGAGAGAGTTAAGTCATTTGGCTAGCCAGCTGGTGAACAAATTAAGTCAGCTCGTTAAGTCAGCTGGGTAGCCAGCTGGCTAGCTAGGTAGAGAGGTAGTTAAGTCAGATGGCTAGACAGCTGGCTAACTAGTAAAGTCAGCTAGTTGAGTCAGCTTGCTAACCAGGTGGCTGGCTTGTTAATTCAACTAAGTCAGCTGGCTATCCAACTGTTGAGCTAGGTAGCAAGCTGTTAAGTCAGATGCCTATCCTGCTGGCTAGCTAGTTAAGTCAACTACTTAATTCAACTTGCTTCCTATCTGGTAGCTAGGTAGTTAGATAGTTAAGTCAGCTGGCTATGCTGCTGGCTAACTGGTTAAGTTAGCTAGTTTATTCACCTGGATACCCAAGTGGCTATCTAGTTGAGTCAGCTAGTTAAGTCAGCTGGCTAGCCATCTGGCTAGCTGATTAAATCAGCTAGTTAAGTCAACTGGCCGGGGGGCTGGCTAGCTAGGTAGCTAGTTAATTAAGTCAGCTAGCTAAATGAGCTGGATAGCTAGGTAGCTGGCTAGTTAATTCAGCTATTTAAGTCAGCTGGCTAGCTAGTTAAGTCAGTTAGTT
>NW_007163354.1:0-794 GCF_000164805.1 Carlito syrichta
TTAGTTAAGTCAGCTAGTTAAGTCTGCTGGCACGGATGCTGTCTACCTAGATAACTAGGCAATTAAATCAGCTGTCTAGCCAGCTGGACAGTAGTAAATCAGCTAGTTTAGTCAGCTGGCTAACCAGTTGAGTAGCTAGTTAAGTCAGCACATTAAGACAGAAGTCTAACCAGCTTGCTAGCTGGTTAAGCTAGTTAGTTCAGATGGGCTACCAGCTGTTTAGCTAGTTGAGTCAATTAGTTAAGTCAGCTGGCTTGCGTGCAGGTTAGCTAGGTAGTTAAGTACTCAAGTCAGCTGGCAAGCCAGTGGGCTATATAGGTAGATAGCTAGTTAAGTCAGCTGGCTAGCCATCAAGCGTCTAGTTATGGCAGCTAGTTTTATTCAACTGGCTATCCAGGTGTCTATCTAGGTAGCTAGCTCGTTATGTGTGCTGGTTATCCACTTGGATGCTTCGTTAAGTCAGCTAGTTAAGTCAGCTGGCTAGGCTATTGGCTGCCTAGTTAGGTAGGCAATAAACTCACCTGGCTAGACAGCTGACCAGCTAGTTAAGTCAGCTAGTTTAGACAGCTAGCTAATCAGCTGGCTAGCTAGTTAAGTCAGCTCATAAAATCAGTTGTCTTGCCAGCTGACTATCTAGTTAAAAATCTTGTTACAATGGATGTGTAGCCATCTGGCTAGCTAATTATTTCAGCTAGTTAAGTCAGCTAGGTAGCTAGGTAGTTAGCTAGTCAAGTCAGCTTGATATGTCAACTAGCTAGCTAGTTAAGTCAGCTTACTATATGATAGCTAGCTAG
>NW_007163355.1:0-799 GCF_000164805.1 Carlito syrichta
CTGGTGAGCTGACATAATTAGTCGGCTGGTGAGCAAGGCAACTAGTTAGCTGTCCTGTTGGCTTGCGAGCTAGCCGACAAGATAGTTGACTGTTGGCTGGTCAGTGAGCCGACTAATTTGCTGACCGGTAGGCAGGCGAGGGAGCCGACTAGTTAGCTTATCTGATGGAAAGTGAGTGAGCCCAGTAATTAGTTGACAAGGTAGCTGATTTGCTAGCCAACTAGATAGCTAAGTAACTAACTGATTTGCTAGTTGACTTAGCTAGCTAGCTGACTAGCTAGCTGGCTATCTAGCTGACATAACTAGCTAGAAAACAAGACATCTAGCTGTCTAGCCAGCTGACTTAACTAGCTAGCTAACTGACTAGTTAGCTGGTTATCTGACTTAACTAGTTAGCTGACTAGCTAGCTGACTTAACTATATAGATGGCTAGCTAGCTGATTTAACTAGCTGAGTAGGTAGTTGGCTGGATAGCAGGATAGCCAGCTGACTTAATTAGCTATCTTCCTGGTTGGCTTGATGAATAGCCAGATGGCTTACCTAGCTAACCACCTGGCTGGCTAGCTGGCTAGGCAGACATCAAGCTTGCTAGCAGGCTGGCAAGATGGTTAATAAGCCAGCTTAAATAGCCAGCCAGCTGGCTAGACATTCAGATAGTCAGCCGGGTTACCTAGCCACCACCCTGCTGGTCAGTCGGCTAGCCAGCTGGTTTAACTAGCTGGCCACCTACCTGACCAGCCTGAAAACCAGCTGACATAAATTGGCAGACATCTAGCTATCCAGCCGGATAACAAGCCTT
>NW_007163356.1:0-784 GCF_000164805.1 Carlito syrichta
TCGTCGGCTAGCCAGCTGGTTTAACTAGCTGGCCACCTACCTGGCCAGCCTGAAAACCAGCTGACATAAATTGGCAGAATCTAGCTATCCAGCCGGATAACCAGCTTTCTTAACTAGACAGCCATCCTGCTAGCCAGCTGGCTTTACTAGCTAGCCCCCTAGCTTGACAGCTGGCTAAAAAGCTCAAATAGCTCGCGGAATTACCTAGCTTACCAGTCCTCTACACAGCTGACTTAATTATCTACCTACCCACTTAGCCAGGTGGATAGCCAGTTGACTTAACTAGCTGATGTAACCAGCAAGCCAACTGGCTAGCCAGCTGACTGAACTAGCAAGTTAACTCGTTAGCATATGGATAGCCACTTGTATTAACAAGCAGACTTAGCCAGCTATTCAGCTGGCTAGCTGGCTGTCCCAACTAGGTGACTTAACTCGTTAGCCAACTGGCTAACAAGCTGATTTAACTAGTTGACAGCACTAGCTAGCCAGGTGGCTAGCCAGCTGACTTAACTAGTTAGCTACATACATATCCTGCATGCTTTCCAACTGCCTTAACTATCTAGCTACCTAGCTATACAGCTAGTTAGCGAGCTGACTTATCTAGGTGACCTAATTTGATAACTAGTTGGCTAGCCAGCAGATTTAACTAGTTAGCTACCCAGCTAGGTATCTGACTTAACTAGCTGACTTAACTAGCTAGTTACCTAGCTAGCCTGCTGAATTTTCTAGCTGAAATAACTAGCTAGATGCCTAGATAGCTATATAGCTAGCTAGCTGACTTATC
>NW_007163358.1:0-852 GCF_000164805.1 Carlito syrichta
ACTTGGCTAGTCAGCTGACTTACCTAGGTGACTTAACTAGCTAGCCAGCTTCCTAGACTGCTGACATAAGTAGCTAGCTACCTAGCTAGCAAGCTGGCTAGCTAGATGACTTAATTAGCTGATTTGACCAGGTTGCTAACAGACATATCTAGCTGACTTAACTAGCTAGTTTCCTAGCTGGCTAGCTGACTTAACTATCTGAAATAACTGGCTAGTCAGCTGGCTGCCCATCTGAAGTAAATAGATTTTTACCTAGCTAGCCAGCTGGCTAGACAACTGAATTTACATGCTGACTTAACTAGCTATGCAGCTAAATAGCCAGCTGACTAAAGTAGCTGACTTAACTAGCTCTCCAGATGTCTAGTCACCTGAATTAATTGCCTAGTTACCTAGCTAGCTAGCAGACTAGCCAGCTGATTTAAGTAGCTGAATGTAGGGTGTAGCCAGCTGACTAGCCAGCAGACATAACTAGCTATCTACCTAGCTTAAAGCTGATTAGTCAGTTGATTTATCTAGCTGACATAACTAGATAGCCTAAAGACTAGTTAAATCCGCTGACTAGCCACCTGCCTAACTATATAGCAAGATAGTTAAATCAGCTTGACTATCAAGCAGGCCAGCTATTTAATTCAGCTAGTTAAGTCTGCTGTGTAGCCAGCTGGCAAGCTAGGTAGAGAGCTAGTTAAGTCAGCTGGCTAAACATTTGGCTTACTAGTTAATTCACTTAGTTGAGTCAGCTGGCTAGCCAGCTGGCTAGCTAGGTAAGCCAACTACTTATGTCAACTGGCTATTTAGGTAGTGAGCTAGTAAGACAGCTAGCTAGGCAGCTGGTCAGCTAGTTACGTCACTTAG
>NW_007163359.1:0-773 GCF_000164805.1 Carlito syrichta
ACACTACCAGAAAGTGATTGTCTGTAGTGGGAAACTGTGGGGGAGGGAGGTAGATGGGAATAACAGTAGTGGAAATTTGCCTGGGGGAAGGGGGGCACATCTCATCAACAAGAGTACGTGCACAGCGAATATTTGTATACCTAGCCCTGAAATGTATCCCACATTTTGAAAATAAAAAATTTTAAGTTAAAAATAAATAAAGATTCCTATTCATAAAAAATGCAAGACAATCAATCAGATACACAAATAAACAGAAGACCAAAAAAAAAGAAGAAAAGAATAAAAGTGTTGGGGTTGCACATCAAAGCCTCACATACACATTTGTGTACAATGGAAAAATACTTAAAACAGGCAAAACAAATTTATAATTCTAAAAAATTAAAAAATCCCTGCCCTTTTGTGGCAGACTCTGTACTTGTTCCTCTAATCTCTATCCTGCAGAACTGTCACTTCTTTCACTCTTTCCCCAGTTTCTGAAGCAGGGAAAGTGGAGGGGCAGTGAGGGTGAGTGAGGCTGCAGATCTCCCCTCCCACTCTCATATAGTCAGATAGACCTGCAGTGGTGAGTTGTGGGTGTGTCTCTTCCATATGTCTGTCTCACGGGGGGTGCCAAAGCAAGGCATATCCTGTAATGGTATTATCCTATTGCCACTGACTTCCAGATTTTGCCTGGGTTTTTCCCTCTCAGTCATGGCCCAGTTATTTGGGTGTGACATTCAGAGAATTTCTGGGGAGATTAGGAATTTGCATAAGCCGCAGACTCACCAATGATT
>NW_007163360.1:0-3005 GCF_000164805.1 Carlito syrichta
AGTATTTAGGGCACTCTCCATCTTCCAAGTAAACCTCAGTAATAATGCCAGCTGATTGAAAAAGACTAGCTGGTTGAAAATGGTCACCAATGTGTTCATTATTGTGCTAATACTAACCTAGAGAAAGGCAATCTGCCAATGAGTTCTTTTTTTGACTGTGTCCTGTTCAGTTTTTAATAACTTGCATAAGGACACAGAGATTTGTTCAATTTGTAGATGGTGCAGATTGAAAACAAAGACAACCAATATACCAATAGATCAAACAGGGATTTATAAAGATTTCAAAAGGCTGGAATAAAGTGTCAAAGTTAATCACATATAACTAAATAGAAAAAAGTAATGTCCTGCCCAAATTCTCCTAATTGCTGCAGTATAGGAGGGAATCTCTGGCTTATTATGGCATTTTGAGGCAATAGAAAATGCTTTGAATTTGGAATCAATGGCCTAAGTTCAAGTGCTAGCTCAAATGCTAGGCTATGGAGAATACAATGAGAAATTGAAGGTGCTCACCAGAACTCATCTGTGCTAGTACTCTGATCTTAGAATTCCAGCCTCCAGAATTGTTAGAAATAAATTTCTGTTGTTTATAAGCCATCCAATCTATGGTATTTGGCTATAGCAGCCTGAACTAAGACACCATCCATAAGCTAGAAATAATAATAATACAAGTTCACAGAGGTGCTGTGAGAATTTGGTATGTAGAAATAACTTTTTGAACTTTACATCATTATGCAAAAGTTACAACACTATATTCTAATACTTATACTAGAATGGTAATACTAATATATGATGATAATAATAATACTTATATGAGTCTTGAGATCTTAGTTAAATTCCAACCTAGAGTAAACAAACATTTTGACATGACTTTCAAACTAGCCAATACAGTTATGTGCTATCTTACCAAAACAATGGGGTCAGAACTGTCTCCCTGCTAGATTCCCCTAGAGTCCAACTGGCATCCTGGATTTAGTTCTGGTCCTCATGGAAGGAATCTTTGTGTCTAAAGCAGAATTTGACATACAGCAGATACCATTTGTGGAGCAGATTTGTTTTAATAAAGATGCTGCAGCATGTCTGGTGTCTGATAATGAGAATTCTAAGAATATGGAAACCACAAAAAGTGCTTTTAAAAGTGGACAGGTTTTGTATGAAAAGAAACAATTTATGGAGTAATCACATGTGAATGAATAGGTTAAATATAGGGTCTATTTTACTAGCAAGAAAGTTATATGGGGACAGGAGAACACATCTGACATTTACTAGCACCATCTGCAAGCCACATCTTTGAAATACTTGTTCTGTTGCTCTGAGAGACAAAGTGGTACTAGAGGGTAGAGGTGACAGAAAGTTATATTTTGACACAATAAATGGAGATAATATCTAAAATTAGGAGTCCTCAAACCAGAAAATAAGCTGACTTTGGGGTCAGAAAATTTAAGCAGAATGTTCTTGAAGAGATGTCTGTTAAGTAGGAGATCAGACTAGATCACTGATTCCCACACCTGTTTTAGCATTGCCTGTGTTGCTTGTTAAAAATGCAGAAACATAAAATTTAATTAAAATCTAAGGGTATATGAGGTCCACTATCCAGTTTTGTATATTTTAAACAACCTCTACAGGTAATTCTGATACATAGGATACATAGGGTCACAAAGCAATAGATTAGGTCTGTTTAAAACTTCCCCAATGATAAAAATAACACAGTGTTTAATACAGTTTCCCAGTCTCCACCCCTGGAGATTCTGTTTCAATAAGAATGGAATAAGAACCAAGAATTTCATTTATCAGGACAGCCTAAAAAATACTAGACTGGATGATTGCTAATATCATTCCAAGTTCTAAGATTCTGAAGACCTGATCCAACTATAGCTCTTAACTAGTTCTGAAAAGCTGTAGAATACAATTTACCCTTGAGCAACACAGGAATTAAGGACACAGGCATCTCCTCCCCCATGCAGTAAAAAATGGAGTATAACTTTGGACTCTTCCAAAACATAACTACTAATAGTCCACCATTGACCAGAAGCCTGTCTGATAACATAAACAGTCATCTAATACATATTTTGTATGTTACATGTATTAAATAATTGCATTTTGCAATAAGGTAAGCTGGAGAAAAGAAAATGTTATTAAGAAAATCATAAGGGCCGGGCTCGGTAGATCATCCTGTAATCCCGCACCTTTGGGAGCCTGAGGTGAGTGGATTGCCTGAACCCGAGGGTTCGAGACCTGCCTGGGCAGCAAGACCTCATCTCTACAAAAAATAAAAATAAAAATAAATCAGCCGGGCGTGGTAGTGCATGCCTGTAATTTTTAGCTACTTGGAAGGCTGAGGCGGAAGGATAGCCAGAGTCCAGCAGGTTGAGGCTGCGGTGGCCGGGAGCAGCCACTGCACTCCAGTCTGGGTGACAGAGTGAGACTCCAACTCAAAATAAATAAATAAATAATAAATAAATAAATAAATAAAAGAAAATCATAAAGAAGAGAAAATATATTTGCTATCCATTAATTGGAAGTGATTCATCATAAAGATTTTCATCCACAAAGTCTTCACATTGAGTAAGCTGATAAAGAGGAGGGAGAGGAGATTGGTCTTGCCATCCCAGGGTAGCAGAGGTAGGGAAGATGGAGGAGGTAGAAGAGAAAGCAAGAGAGGCAGTACACTCAGTGTGAATTTTTTTTTTTAAACCCACGTACAAGCAGATCCACATAGTTCAAACCCAAATTGCTTAAGAGTCAACTGTACTAGGATTACATTAAACAAGCCACAGGCAAACATATGTATGCTTATATCTTGCCATGATAGTCTTCATATGGTGTCTTTAAAGAACAAAACACATTTTTTAATAAACTAAATAGCTATGAACATGTTGACTTTCCAAATTGGCTGCAGTTTACTAGTTTGGCTAATTTCAGTAAAAATATGACCAGATGTATGCAAATGACAAGTGAATTGTTTTAAAGAGTTATTCAGTATAAACAGACATTAAAGCCTTGATGAG
>NW_007163361.1:0-559 GCF_000164805.1 Carlito syrichta
ACACACATCACAGAGGAGGGCTAGTCATTGGGGCACCTAATTTGGAGAAAGGCTAGGAACCTGGTCACCAAATACAGAGGAGAATCAGGCAATACACTGCATATTAAGGAGTAGGATAATTTACTGGAACACACTTCACAGAGTAGGACCAATCACTGGGGCACTTCTTATGGAGGAGGCCCAGAAATCGGAATATCAATCAGGGAGGAGAGCTATGACTTAGGAACCTATTAAGGTTAAAGCCCAGTTACTAGGAACAGAGGAGAGCCATTTATTTTGACACTCATCACAGAGGAAAGTCAGTCATTGAGTGCCTCAACAAAGAGTTGTGTTAATCACTTTGGCACATATTATAGAGAAGGGCCTGTCACTGTGACACCCATAACAAAAGATGGCCACTCTTGGGGGCACGAATCACAGAGGAGGTCTAGTCACTGAGACACCCATTATGACAGAGGTCTAGTGTCTGTGACTCCCATAATTGTGGGGGGTTAGTCACTGGGATACCCATCATATATGAAGGCCAGTCACTGGGGCACCAAACACAGAAGCCTTCTCA
>NW_007163362.1:0-4108 GCF_000164805.1 Carlito syrichta
CATGTGGTGATGAGTACAATGTGTATTCTCTGGTCTTTGGATGGAGTGTTCTGTAGGTATGAATTAAACCTATTTGGTCCAGAGTCACATTGAGGTTCCGAATCTCATTGTTGATTTTTTGCTCCGATGATCTGTCTAGGGTTGTGAGTGGGGTATTAAAGTCCCCAGTCATGATTATGTTAGAGTCAATATCTTTCTTTAGTTTTCCTAGGAGTTGCTTTGTAAAGTTGGTGCACCTATGTTAGGTGCATATATGTTTAGGATAGATATTTCTTGTTGATGGAGTGAGCCTTTTATCATTATGTAGTGGCCCTCTGTATCTTTTAAAATTTTTGATAGCTTAAATGGTATTTTGTCTGAAATTAGGATCGCGACTCCTCCTTTCTTTTGTGTTCCATTCGCCTGTAAATTTGTTTCCCATCCTCTTAGTTTGAGTCTGTGCATGTCCTTTCTAGTGAGATGGGTCTCTTGAAGGCAGTATATTGTTGCCTGGTGATATTTTATCCATTTTGCCATTCTATGTCTTTTCAGTGGTGCATTTAGTTCATTCACATTCAGGCTAATTATTGAAATGTGAGAGTTCAACCCTAACATACAGTTCTTTTATAGTTGTTCTTCCACTTGGTTTATTGTCTTTCTTTTGTTTTGGGGGTTGGTTCATATGTATTTTATTCTTTTTTCCGTACTCTTGTGAAAAATGTGGCTCTTTTTTTCCCCTTTTCTGCTGTGTTTAGTACCTTCTTAAGTGTTTCATGTAGAGGTGGTTTGGTGGCAGCATAAGTTCTTAGGGATTGGATATCTGGGAAAGATTTTAATTCTCCCTCGCTGATGAAGCTTAATCTGGCAGGGTAGGTTATTCTTGGTTGAAATTGTTTATCTTTTAGGACTTTGAAGATAGGGCTCCAAGCTCTCCTAACCTGCAGGGTTTCTGTAGATAAATCTGCTGCTATTCTAATTGGTTATCCATGGTAGGTAATCTGACCTTTTTCTCTTGCTGCCTTTAGGGGTTTTTTCTTTTATGCCTACTTTGTTTAGGTGAATTATTATGTGTCTAGGAGTTGGTTTTCTCATTTGTTGTCTTGCAGGGGTTCTCTGGATCTCTTGTGTTTGAGTTTTTGCATCATTGATTAGATAAGGGAAGTTTTCTTGAATGATCTCATGGAAGGTTTGTTCCAATGTGGTCTCTGTCTCTTTTTCTGCCTCAGACAGACCAATTACTCTTAGGTTAGGCCTCTTGAGGTAATCACTCATCTCTTGAAGGTTTTTTCTGTCTTTTTGAGCTTGTTTTCTGTGTTCTTGAGAGTTTGGGTTATTTCTGTATTTTGGTCCTCAAGCTCTAAGATTCTTTCTTCTGCTTGGGTAGTTCTGCTTTCCATGCTTATCAGTTTATTGTTTATTTCATTCACAGTATTCTTTATTACTGTTATTAGCTCCTTTCTAGTTTCTTCTTGAGTCTCCTCAATCCTTTTTAATCTCTCCATTAATGTCTTGATGTCTAGGGTTGTATTTTGAGACATTCAGTTGTTTGCATTCCAAAGTCAGTTTTCTCAGTGTCTGCCCTTCCAGGAGTCTGGAAGGACCCATATTCTTCTTTTGATTTTTCTTCATTTGTGTAGATTTTTCTCTCTGGTCCCTTAGTGGATCAAGTTCCTGAGATCTAATCTCCAGTCTCTCTCCTCTGTTTCTGTTGCAGGTAGTTAGCTTGTTGCTTGGAAGGTCTGTGACACTAGTCTCTATTCAGCATAGGGGAGGGGCTTTGTCTCCTGTTAATGACATCACCGTGGGAACCAAGGTGGAGGCTCTGCTAGGTGGGCGGGGCGATGTGATGTAAATATGCCTTGAAAATGGCGGAGGTGGTGGTTTTACTTTCACTTTTAGGGGCCTCCTGTGGGTCTCTAGGCAGGACCAGTTGCACAGCTGGGTGCTGGATCTGGGGGTGCCTCCAGCCAGGTGGGGTGGAGTACAGGGTCAGCGTTTCCTCCTCTGGAGCTGGAAGCCGGCAATTGGCACCTTACGCCAGCTTGGGGTTCTGCCCCCTTGCACAGGCTTGTGGTCGTGCACACTGAGTGCCTCAGCCAGGGTAGGCCCGGGGTTTCCGATCTCCAGAGCTCCAGAGGGCAGGTGGTGGCTCTGGGTCCCTCCCAGGACACTCTAGCCAGAAATGGGACCGGTATCTCTAAGGGACGGGCACTCAGAGCCTCCCTGCATGACCGGCAGCTTCACACTGGGTGCTGGTCGTGATGAGGGATGGAGCTGGGATCTGGGATTTGGAGTTCCCCAGCCGGCCAGAATCACATATAGTGGAGCAGCCGCCATCTGGCGGCAATGTCTGGCCCCGTGTGGAACCAAAAGTCCCCAAGCCTCATACCAGTGCAGCTGGAGGTGGGCAGGGGGGTGCAGGAAGAAAAGTAATAGTCTTTTTGGGAAACACGTTCGGAGAACCTCAGGAATCCATCTATGTGGTGGTCATCTTGCTTCTTTCTCTGGGGAAAAGTTTTAATGTTTGAGGTAGTCCCATTTGTCTATTTTTCCTTTTGTTGCTTGTAGACATTTGTTTATTATTATTATTATATTTGGCACCTTAAGATGCTATTCTTTTGTCTTCTGCCTTGTATAATTTCTTTTATACACATACATTTTTTATTTTAAGGATGTGAGGTGCAATTCAAGATTAGGTATACAAGTGGTCATCGTACAGGTAAAATTTGGGCCTCCCTTTGGTTCTCACTTCTGGTTTGAAATCAGGTACCTATCTTGATGTTATGTGCCCTCCCTCCCCAGGCAGTTTCTGGTTACTGCCAGTCCCTTTCCTATAGTATTATGGTAAATGGTCAGGGTCCGCTTATGAGTGAGAACATGTGGTACTCAGTTTTTGTTTCTGTGGTAGATCATTGAGTATTATAGACTCTAAATCTATCCAAGTTGCTGTGAAGTCCATAATTTTGTCTTTCTTTATGGCTGTGTAATATTCCATTGTGTATACATACCACTTTTTTTTTATCCAGTACACTTTCAATGGGCAGCTCGGTTGGTTCCATGTTTTTGCTATTGTGAGGCTGCAGTGAGTTGCACTCTAGACTGGGTGGCAGAGTGAGACTCCAATAGGAGAGACAAAACAAAACAAAAAAGCACATGCAATGGAAAACCACGCAGCCTTAAAAGGGCAGAAAATCTTATCACATGCTGCAATATGGATGAACTTGGAGGACATTATTCTTAGTGAAATAAGTAAACCACAAAAGGGCAAATCCTCTGTGATTTCACTTACATGAGGCCTATAAAGCAGTCAAATTCGTAGAAATGGAAAGCAGAATGGTGGTTCCCAGGGGCTGCAGGGATGAGAGAGGAGACTTGTTCAGTGGGATGGACTTTCAGCTCTGCAAGATGCAAACGTCCTGAGGGTCTGCTGCACACCAATGTAGACTTACTTAAAATGACTGAACTGTACACTTTTAAAAGTCCAGGAGACAGGGCAAGATGGCGACGGCATAGGTGAACTGGTGAGATTCTCTGAACGTGAGTTCCCAAAAAGGCTATCACTTCGCTACCCCCATCCCCCAGCCCACCACCAACCGCGCTGGGGGCAGGCCCGGGAACTTCAGTCCCACGCAAGGCCAGATATTGCGCCCCCCCCCCCACTGCTGCCATTCTACTCATGTGTAGAAGTCTCTGGTCCCAGCCCCCTCCAGATCCCTCCCCGGCTGCATTGTCTCCAGCCCGGGCACCCAGCACCAAGCTGCCGGTCATACAGAGAGGCTCTGGGCACCCGCCCCTCAGAGACACTGGTCCCATTCCTGGCTGAAGTACTCTGTAGGGTCCCAGCGCCACTCTCGCCACTTACAGCCTGCCCTTTGGAACTTTGGAGCTCTGGAACTCCGGGTCCACCCTGGCTGAGGCACTCAGTGTGAGACCCCAAGCCAGAGGACCCAGACAAGCGGAGAAAAACAGATCTGCTTAAACTGCCTCGCCATTTTCCAGGCAGAGACTTCCATTGCCCTGCCCACCTATCAACAAACTTTACCTCATTTCCTAAGACCAGATATTGCAGCGTGTGGGAGAGTTTTGGATCCCTGCTCCCTCCGGCTCTCTCCCTGGCTGCATTGTCTCC
>NW_007163363.1:0-866 GCF_000164805.1 Carlito syrichta
CTGGGAGAATAGAAGGGTAGAAAGAGACTAGTAGGGATGGATATTAAAAGAAAGCAAGATGGAGGCATAGATATAAAGAGGAAGAAAGAGAAGAAAGAAAGTGGACAGCTGTTCAGTGAAATGAGCAGAAGCCGTTTATTTTCACATGTCAAATCACAAGACTTTCACGTGAACACAAAGCCAGGTGGGTCGGGGGCATCCCCGTCCACCAGGCGTTTCCCCCCAAGCATGAGGAAGGACAATCTTAATCAAATCACAAGAGTTTACATGAACACAAAGCCAGGTGGGTAAGGGACATCGCCACCACCAGGCGTTTTCCCCCAAGCATGAGGAAGGACAATCCCAAAATTATTTCACTGTTCCTTATGCTTGGTTTAGGTTCCTCAAAAGCAATACAACCGTTTTAATATCATAAAATCCTAATAGTCAATAACTTCTAAAACTTATGCATGCCCACACCTAATGACTGACTGAAATCCGAATACCTTATTATTCTGTGTTAACTTTACCTGTACTATAAAAAAACTCTTAATTATAGGTCAGACCAGTTCCTAAAGAATGTGGCCCAGTCCAAAATGGATGCTGGGCCCTTAGGCATGTGGCCCAGCCCAAAGTTTGTGCTGGGCCATTTCTGGTAACCCTAGATAACCATCTCATGCTGGAAACAGCTCTCTAAATGTATATACTAATTCTACAAATATATTTTTAAATCTTATAAAGAAGCATGTATCACGTATAAGGTTCCCAAATGTGATCTGAGTTTGAACTGTGTTAAGTTTAAAGTCGAAACTGCAGTCTGTGAGAGCAGGAACAAAGGATCCCTAAGTCAGCCATGCCTGTCATATTCTCAAACTTCATGCTTAGAT
>NW_007163364.1:0-826 GCF_000164805.1 Carlito syrichta
ACAAATATTCAGGTTTTGGGCGTAGGAAACTAGATAATGGCAATCCTCATAAACAGGAAATGGCACTGTCCTATTGTTAAAGGAGAATAAGGAATCTGGTTTACACATGTCCTCCATCCCAATAAAACTCCAGGGTTTCTGGGTAAGGGCTAAACACGAATTTGGGTTTTTGAAGCATAAACTAGGGAAATGAAATGCTCATATACAGACAAATACACCGACTTTTACTATGAAAGAGTAAGGAATGTGGGTGAAATGTTTTCTCAATCTCCAAAAAAATATACGGTGTCTTCCTAATCTAAACCAGAATCAAGTTTTCGACGCATGTATCTGTGAACAGGAGTACTCATACACAGGTAACTGCACGGCTGTTGCTAAAAATAAGGAATCTGAGTTCTACGAGTCCTCAGTCCTGAAAATCTACAGGGCATCTTGCTAACGGCTAAAGAAGTGTCAGGGATTCGAGGCATGAATGTGGGTAATAGCAATCCTCATATACAGAAAACTACATGGCCTCTTGCTAAAAAAAGAGAAGAAATCTATTTTTCACGGTTCCTCTACTAAATAATCAACATGACTTCTGACTAAGGACTAAGCAAGAATCAGGGTTTCGAGACAGGAATCAAGGAAAGAGAGTCCTCACATACAGGACACTACATGACCTCCAACTAAGTACGAATAAAGAATCATTGTTGTACGTGCCCTCAATCCAAATAATTCCCAGTTTGTCTGCTATGGGACAAACAAGAAAGAGATCTTCGAGCTCCCCAAATGTTTCTCAGCAATTTAGCATTCAGATATTATGAATCAGTCATTTCAGGACCTC
>NW_007163365.1:0-1583 GCF_000164805.1 Carlito syrichta
CAGGAAATATCTTTGCGTCTGCTGAGAATGAAGCAGAAATTCAGTAATGGGAGTCCTCATATACAGAACAATACACGACCAGTTGCTATGGAAGAATAAGGAATCTTGGTTAAATGAGGCCTCCATTCCAAAAACCTACAGACCGTCTGGCTAAGAGATAACCACCATTCAGGTTTTGGGAGTAAGAATCTGGATAATGGGAGTCCTCATATACAGGAAACTGCACTGTCTATTGCTAAAGGAGAATAAGGAATCTGGTTTACAATTGTCCTTCATCCCAATAAAACTGAAGGGTCTTTTGGGAAGTGCTAAACACGAATTTGGGTTTTTGAAGCATAAACTAGGGAAATGAAATTCTCATATACAGGCAAATGCACTACTTTTCCTAAGAAAGAATAAGGAATGTGGGTAATATGTTTTGTAATCTCCAAAAAAATATACGGCGTCTTCATAAGATCTATACAAGAATCAAGCTTTCGGCGCATGTATCTGTGAACAGGTGTACACATATAGAGGTAACTGCACGGCTGTTCCTAAAAATAAGGAATCGGGGTTCTACGAGTCCTCAGTCCTGAAAATCTACAGGGCATATTGCTGACAGCTAAAGAAGAATCAGGGATTCAAGGCATGAATATGGGTAATAGCAATCCTCATATACAGGAAACGACATGGCCTCTTGCTAAAAACAGAAGAGATCTGTTTTCAACAGTTCCTCTATCAAAAATCTACACGACTTCGTACTATGGGCTAAACAAGAATCAGGGTTTCAAAACAGGAATCAAGGGAAAGAGAGTCCTCACATACAGGACACTACATGACATCCAATTAAGTACGATGAAAGAATCATTTTTGTACGCTTCCTCAATCCAGAAAATTCCCAGGTTGTCTGCTATGGGACAAACAAGAAATATATCTTCAAGGTCTCCAAATGTTTCAGAGCAATTTAGCATTTGGATATTATGAATCGGTCATTTCAGGACGCCAGGAACATTCTGGTCCTCTTAAAAGTTGTAAATGATATTGGGCATTCCAAGTCCATTAGCTTCCTCAGAACAACTAAGGCCAGATTCTAGGACAAAAAGAATCTTCTTGCCATAATAAGATGCAACTCTGGTCTTAAAGTGAATCATGTAATCCTTCCCCTTCCATGTCCCTTTATATTTTGAGAAGGGACAAGGGTTTTGCACTTGCCAAATGTTTACTACGTACTGTTAATGGCAACAAGGAATCATGGAATCCACGAAACTATTAAACTTCTGAGCATCTGTGTTTTGATATACTGAATCTGGAAACCAAATCGCTAGGAAAAATCAGTGCATCTTACTGAGAATTAAAAGGAAATCCGGTTCTAGGAGATCTCATTTTCCGGAATCTACAGGGCCTCTTGATAAGGTTTAATCAGCAATCTGGGCTTCTGGGTCTCTCAATTTTCAGAGCTACTTGCTCCTTGGATATGCTAAATATGTCATTACAGATCCTGAGAATCATTCTGGTCCTCTTGTTAGTTGTAATCAAGGATTTGGTCTTAGAAATCCTTTTCTTTCCTGGGACCATCAACAACCATAATCATATTACACAGAATC
>NW_007163366.1:0-768 GCF_000164805.1 Carlito syrichta
CTTGGGACATTAAGGCCAGATTCCCGGAAAAAAATATCATAGTGCCGTATTTGGATGTTATTTGGTCTTAAGATGAACTTGGTAATCTTTACATTTCCATTTGTACTTTATTTATAGAGGGGCGGAGATTTTTGCCATTGCCAAAAATTTAGTACAAATTATTAAAATGTAACCAGATTCCATGGATTCCATGTCCCTAGGAAACATCTGGGCATCTGCATTTTTGTACACAGAGTTTTGGAATCTACATGGACAGGGAAATTCAGGGCATCTTGCTGAGAACGGAAATGGAATCCCGTTCTTGGAGTTCTTAATCGCCTAAATCTACAAAGTCTCTTGATAAGGTTTAATCAGCAATCTGGGCTTCTATGTCGCCACATTTTTAGTGTGTCTTTTGAAAAGGAACCAGTAATCTTGGGTACCAAGTCCTCAAGAACTTTATGGGAGTCTTTCTGTTGATATCCAAGCAACTGAAATAATGTCACCAGAAAATATCTTTGCATCTTGCTGAGAATGAAGCAGGAATTTCCATAAATGGGAGTCCTCACATACAGAACAATACACGACCTGTTGCTACGGAAGAATAAGGAATCTTGGTTACATGAGGCCTCCATCACAAAAACCTACACAACGTCTTGCTAAGAGATAACCACCATTCAGGATTTGGGAGTAGGAATCTGGATAATGGGAGTCCTCATATACAGGAATCTGCACTTCCTATTGCTAAAGGAAAATAACGAATCTGGTTTACACGTGTCCTCCATCCCA
>NW_007163367.1:0-860 GCF_000164805.1 Carlito syrichta
TTTTTTCCGAGTATTTGGGTTTCTGTAGATCCTAGATGTACGCCTGTCAGATATAGAATTGGCAAGTAATGTTTCCCATTTTTTGGGCAGTCTCCCTGCTCTTTTGATGGTTTCTTTTTTCAGTGGTGTATTAATTTGTTGTGATCCCTCTTGTCTAACTAACTTCTTAAGGTATGGGCATTTAGGGTTCTGAAGAGGAATTACTTCACGGTTCCTGTTTCCATAAAGGTGTCTCCTGCATTTTCTAAGATTCTTTTAATTTGGTGTTTTACTTTTAGGTCTTTGTTCCATTTAGAGTTAATGTTTATGGTGATAGTTAGAAGTTCTGTTTCAATATTGTACTTATAGTCCGACTAGTCCCAGCACGATTTACTGAATATGTTCTATATTCCCCAGTGGGCCTTGAAAGATTTTTCAAAGAAGAGTTGGTTGCGAATTAGAGGATTTCATTCTCTTTCCTGATCCATTGGTCTACGTACCTATTCTTGCACCAATCCCAGGCTGTTTTGCTTATGGTAAACTTATAGCAGTTTTTGAAATCTGGAAGAGTGATAGCTCCTGCTTTGTTTCTTTTGATAAGGATTCTTTTGGCTATTCATGACTGTTTAGGGTTTCATATGAATACTTTACATGTAATTTCCAGGTCTGAGAAGAATGATGTTAATTAATGGTTAATTCAATGTATCTGTAGATTGACTAAAAGTCTAAATTTGAATTTCAAAGATGTAAGCAAGTCAGGGAAACAAGCAAGTCAGATGGCCATTTATGACATCAGCCTCAGAACTTTGACATCATAATGGGAGGGACGTTGACTACTGAACAATCCTTAGATTTCAAGGACTTGTGTACAGTGCTCTGCC
>NW_007163368.1:0-795 GCF_000164805.1 Carlito syrichta
ATTACTTCACGGTTCCTGTTTCCATAAAGGTGTCTCCTGCATTTTCTAAGATTCTTTTAATTTGGTGTTTTACTTTTAGGTCTTTGTTCCATTTAGAGTTAATGTTTATGGTGATAGTTAGAAGTTCTGTTTCAATATTGTACTTATAGTCCGACTAGTCCCAGCACGATTTACTGAATATGTTCTATATTCCCCAGTGGGCCTTGAAAGATTTTTCAAAGAAGAGTTGGTTGCGAATTTGAGGATTTCATTCTTTTTCCTGATCCATTGGTCTACGTACCTATTCTTGTACCAATCCCAGGCTGTTTTGCTTATGGTAAACTTATAGCAGTTTTTGAAATCTGGAAGAGCGATAGCTCCTGCTTTGTTTCTTTTGATAAGGATTCTTTTGGCTATTCATGACTGTTTAGGGTTTCATATGAATACTTTACATGTAATTTCCAGGTCTGAGAAGAATGATGTTAATTAATGGTTAATTCAATGTATCTGTAGATTGACTAAAAGTCTAAATTTGAATTTCAAAGATGTAAGCAAGTCAGGGAAACAAGCAAGTCAGATGGCCATTTATGACATCAGCCTCAGAACTTTGACATCATAATGGGAGGGACGTTGACTACTGAACAATCCTTAGATTTCAAGGACTTGTGTATAGTGCTCTGCCGAATGCAGTAGACATGGTGGTTTCATTCCCAAGAAGTGAAGGAAATAAGATGTTTTCATCTATCCAAAAATTTCTCCAGGGATTCACGGTCATTCAAGAATCCACTGAATAAAGGCAGACTTTTTTTTAAAGCA
>NW_007163369.1:0-325 GCF_000164805.1 Carlito syrichta
TACACAGGAATCATAGAATCCACGTCCCTAGGCAACTGCTGGGCATCTGTCCTTTGATATACTGAGTTTGGAATCCAAATCTACAGGAAAAACTACAGAAAAAAAGTATCATACCGCCGTATTTGGATGTAATTTTGGTCTTAAGATGAACTTGGTAATCCTTATATTTTTATATGTACTTTATTTGTAGAGGGGCCAAGGGCTTTGCAGTTGCCAAATATTTAGTAAGAAATATTAAAATGTAACCAGGATACAAGGATTCCAAGTCCCTAGGAAACATCTGGGTGTCTGCATTTTTGTACACAGAGTTTTGGAATCCACATGG
>NW_007163370.1:0-685 GCF_000164805.1 Carlito syrichta
CGCCGTATTTGGATGTAATTTTGGTCTTAAGATGAACTTGGTAATCCTTATATTTTTATATGTACTTTATTTGTAGAGGGGCCAAGGGCTTTGCAGTTGCCAAATATTTAGTACGAATTATTAAAATGTAACCAGGATACATGGATTCCACGTCCCTAGGAAACATCTGGGTGTCTGCATTTTAGTACGCAGAGTTTTGGAATCCACATGGACAGGATATTCAGGGAATCTTGCTTAGACGGAAAGGGAATCCAGTTCCTGGAGTTCTCTATTGCCCAAATCTATAAAGTCTCTTTGTAAGGTTTAATCAGCAATCTGGGCTTCTATGTCACCACAATTTTAGTGTGTCTTTTGAAAATGGACCAGGAATCTTGTGTTCCAATTCCTCAAGAAATTTATGGGAGTCTTTCTCTTAATATTCAAGCAACTGGAATTGTAGGTCACCAAGAAATATCTGGGCGTCTTGCTGAGAATGAATCAGGAATTTCAATAATGGGAATCCTCATATACAGATCACTACACGACATGTTGCTACGGAAGAATAAGTAATCTTGGTTACAAGAGGCCTCCATCTCAAAAACATACAGACTGTCTTGCTAAGAGATAACCACCATTCAGGTTTTGAGAGTAAACATCTGGATAACGGGAGTCCTCATATACAGGAAACAACACTGTGTATTGCTAA
>NW_007163371.1:0-749 GCF_000164805.1 Carlito syrichta
AGCGGTGGTCACCGACGACTTTCCTGCCTCGGCCTCCAGAGTGTCCAGGATAATGGGCACCTTGAACCCAAGTCCCTGTTTGGATGGGTGTGCAGATGGGGTCTCCTTGTGTGGCCTGGGATGGTTTGAGCTCCTGGGCTACAGCCATCCTCCTAATTCGGCCTTCCAGAGTGCTGGGATTCCAAGCGTGGGCCGCCACGCCCAACCTTCTGGTTCATTTTCAACAAAAGATTTAGGCTGGACCTGGGGGCTCAACCTCATCATCCCAGCGCTTTGGGAGGTCAAAGCCAGGAGCTGCCCCAAGCCCGCAGGTCCGAGATATGCCTGGGCACCTTGGTGAGACCTCGCCCCTACCCTCCATCCTAAATGAGACAGGTGGGTTGGCGTGCATCTGTCATTCTGGCTTCTTGGATGACCTGGGGGGAAGGCTCACTTGAGCCAAGAAGACCGAGGTTGCACTGGCCATGAGTGAGACACTATTGCACAGCCTGGGTGATGGAGTGAGACTCAGACTCAAAAAAACAAAAATAAAAGTAAAGAAAAGAATATCATCCATTTGTGTGTGGAGTTGGGATCAACGTGAATAGGCAGAGACTGGGAAGGAGGCTCCAGCCTTGGCCTTAGAGTTCCCGAAAGATGGATCAGCAGACAATAGGGCTGTGGTTTTTGGTGGCTGAGTCGGGGGACCACTGGAGACGAGGAATTTAGACCAGACTCGGGCATGTACTGAGATCACATTGCTCCCCGGA
>NW_007163372.1:0-888 GCF_000164805.1 Carlito syrichta
ATATATATATATATATATGTATATATATATAAGGAGTTAAGATTAAAGGCTTATTGGACACCGGAGCTGATGTTTCCTGTATTGCCGGGAAAATTGGCCTTCTTCTTTGTTTACTCAAAAAGCTCCTTCAGGACTCATAGGCATTGGTCGAGTACCCTCAGTAGCCAATAACTATAAAAATTTTAAATTGGACAGATAAGACTTCAAAAACTTTTTGCCCATACGTTATTCCATCTATCTCCTTTATATTATGGGGAAGAGATATTCTTGCTCAAATAAGCATGCATTTATATAGCCCTAATGATAAAGCTCCAGCACAAATGCTGTAGATAGGCTATGATCCTTTTAAGGAACTTGGTAAAGACAGACAGAGAATACAAAAGCTTACTCTAGTGAATGAAAAAACAAACTGAGCTGGCATTGGCTATTCAAATTTACCCTATAGGCCATTGTTGTTAAGGTTGCATGTCAATAAGCCAGTTTTGGGTAAAACAATGGCCTATACCATCTAAGAAACTTAAGGCAGCAAAAGATTTGGTGCAACAGCTGTTAACAGCTGGCCTATAATTGTTATAAAGAAAAAATAAAACAAATACTTAGAGTTATGCATAAGGTGAAAATGCAGATGTATTCTGCTTTAAATTAATAAGACAACTTGAAAAATATGTTGACAGGTATTTGGAGGATGGTAATTCACAAAGAATTTTTTTACATATTATTCATTATAAAATTAAATAGGATTTTATTTTGTGTATTTAAGTTACAATTTTTCTCATACAAATTTACCTTATCCACAACTTTATATATAGTATATCAAATGATTAAGGCAGGGAGGAAACTGAGAACAAAAAGAATTAATAAGCATGAGAAAATCAGTGGGAAAACTTT
>NW_007163373.1:0-4175 GCF_000164805.1 Carlito syrichta
CTAGACTGCTGCCTTAATAGCTGGCTACCTATCTAGCCACTTGGCTAACCAACTGACTTACCTAGCTGATTTAAGCTAGCAAGTTGGCTAGCCAGCTCACTTAACTAGCTAGCTACCTACCTAGTCAGCAGGCAAGCTTGCTGACTTAACTACCTGAATTGAACAGTTAGCCTGCTGGCTTGCAAGCTGACTTATATAGCTAGCCACCTACCTAGTCAGCTGGCTAGACAGCTGACTAAACTAGCTGATTTAACCAGCTACCCAGTTGGCTAGCCAGCTGACATAACTCTCTTACATCACTAGCTAGCCAGGTAGTTATCTAGCTGACTTAACTAGCTAGCTACCTCCAATGTCAGTTGCCTTGCCAGCTCTCTTAATTAGGTAAATTATCCTGCTAGCCAGCTGGCTAGCCAACTGACTTAACTGGCTCACTACCAGCTAGTCAGCTGGCTAGCCAGCTGACTTAGCTAGCTGACTTAACTAGCAAATTACCTAGCTAGCCATCTGCCTTAAATAGTTAGCTGCCTACCCAGCTAGCTGACAACCAGATGTCTACATAGTTAGCTTACTAGTTATCCAACATGCTAGCTAGCTGACTTAATCATCTGACATAACTCATTAGTTAATGAGCTAGCTAGCTGACTCAATCAGCTGACTTAAGTCGTTAGCTAACAAGCTACTAGCTGACTAATCCAGATGACTTAACTGGTTAGCTAACTAGCTAGCTAGCATACTCAAACAGCTGAATTAATCCGTTTGCTAACTACCTGGCCTGCTGACTCAACCAGCTGACTTAACACGTTAGTCAACTAGCTAACTACCTGACTCCATGTGCTGACTTAACCTGTTATCTAATTACCTAGCTAGCTCTCTTAACCAGCTAACTAAATTAGAAAACTGACTTAACTTGCGAACTTTGCTAGCTGACTTAACTACTTAGCTAGCTGACTTAACTGGCTGACATAACTAGTTAGCTAGCGACTTAACTACCTGAATTAAATAGTTAGCTAAATACTTAGCTGGCTGAATAACTAGCTGAGTTAAATAGATAGCTAACAAGTTAGGTTGCAGACTTAAGTAGCTGACTTAAATAGTTAGCTAACTAGTGAGCTAGCTGTCTTAGCTTGGTGACTTAGCTAGCTAGCTAGTTAGTTAGCTGACTTAGCTAGCTGATTTAACTAGTTGGCAAACGAGATAGCTAGCTGACTTAATGAGTTGGTTAACGAGTTAGCTAAATGTTTTAACTATTTGGTAAACGAGTTAACTAGCTGTCTTAATTAGTTGGGTAACGAGTTAGCTAGGTGGCTTAACTTGTTGGCTGACGATTCAGCCGACTACTTATCTGGTTTAACACATTGGCTGACTACTCTGCCGACTTGTTTGCTGGCTTAACTAGTTGACTAACTAGTTGTCCGACTAGTTAGCTGGGTTAATTAGTTGACTGACGAGGTGGCCCACAAGTTTGCTCAGTTAACTATTCGTCTGGCTAGTGTTCTGACCTAACTAGTTGGTCGACTACTTGGTCGACTAGTTGGCTGACCTAACTAGTTGTCCCACAAGTTAGCTGACTTAACTAGATATCCAGATGGCTAGGCATCTGACTTAGCTAGCTCTGTACTTCTCTAGCCACCTGGATAGCGAGCTGACTTAACTAGGTGACATAATTAGCTAGCCAGCTGACTAGCCAACAAACTTAAATAGGTCACAACCTAGCCAGCAAGCTTGCTAGCCAGCTGGCTTAACTAGCTGTCTTAACTAGCTGGCCTGGTTTCTAGCCAGTTGAATTAACTAGCATGCTACATAGCTAGTCAGCTGGCTATCAAGCTGAATTAACTAGGTGAGTTATCTAGCTAGCCAACTGTCTACCTGCTGACTTAACTAGCAAACTACCTAACTAGACAGCTGCTTTATCACCTGACTTAACTAGGTGACTGAACTTGCTAGTCATCTGGCTAGACAGATGACATAACTAGCTAGCTACCTAGCTAGCAAGCTGGTTAGCCAGCTCTCTTAACTATCAGACATACCTAGTTAACCAGCTGTCTAGCCAGCTGACATAATTGCCTAGCTACATAGTCAGACGGCTGACTAAACTAGCTGATTTTACTAGATGGCCAGCTGGCTAGCTAATTAGATAGCCGGCAGCCTAGCCAGCTACTTAACTAGCTGACTTAACTAAGTAGCCAACTGGCTAGCTAGCAGAGTTAACTAGCTACCAACCTAGCTAGACAGTTTGATAGCCAGTTGACTTAACAATCTGACATAACTAGATAACCTGATGGTTAGCCAGCACACTAAACTAGCTACCTACCTATAAAGCCCTCTGGCTTGACAACAAATTAAACTACCTAACCACCTAGCTAACCTGCTGGCCAGCAAGCTGAATTAACTACATGACTTAACTAGCTAGCCAGCTTGCTAGCCAGCTGATTTAACTAGCTAGGTACCCTGATAGGTAGCTGACTAGCCAGCTGACTTAACTAACTGCCTTAACTAGCTAGATACCTAGCTAACCACCTGACTAAACTAGCTGACTTAAATAGCTAGCTACCTAGCAAGCCAGTGCCTGGTCAGCTGACTTAACTAATGACATAACTAGCTGGCCACCTGCTGGCTTGCTGACTTAACTTGCTGACTTAACTAGCAAGTCAGCTGCCTTGCCAGCTGAATTAACTAGTTGATTTAACCAGCTAGCCAACTGGCTAGTCAGCTGCCTTATCTAGTTAGCTACCTAGCTAGTCAGCTGGGAAGCCAACTAAATTTACTAGCTGATTTAATAGCTAGCCAGCTGACTTAACTAGCTTGCTACCTAACTACACAGCTGGCAAGCCAGCTGACATAACTAGCTGATATAGTCAGATAGTTACCTAGCTAGCGAGCTGGCTTATCTAGCTTGCTTTACTAGCTAGCTGTATAGCTAGCTATCTAGCTAGGCAGCTGACTTAAGAACCTGACTTAACTAGCAACCTAGCTACCATAACTAGCTGATGAATATAGCTAGCTTCCTAGCTAGACAGCTGACTTAGTTAGCTAATTAGCTACCTATCTAGTTAGCCAGCTGACTTAAATAGTTAGCTAACTAGCTAGCTACCTAGCTAACAAGTTGACTTAAATAGTAAGCTTCCTTGCTAGCTAGCTGACTTGACCAGCTAGAAATCTAGTTAGCTATGTCGTTATCTAATGTACTAGCAAGGTGACTTAATCATCTGACTTATCCTGTTATCTAATGAGCTGGTTAGCTGACTCACCCAGATGAGTTAACTCGTTAGCTATCTAACTAGCTAGCTGACCATCCAGCTGACTTAACTCATTAGCTAACTAGCTTGCTAGCCTACTCAACCAGCTTACTCATCCCATTTGCTAGCTAGCTAGCTAGCTGACTCAACCAGCTGAATTAACCCGTTAGTTAATGAGTTAACATCCTGACTCAACCTGCTGATTTAAACCTTTAGATAACTAGCTAGATAGATGTCTTAACCAGCTGACTAAATTAGAAATCTGACTTAACTAGCTGACTTAGCTAGCTGACTTAACTACTTGCCTAGCTGACTTAACTGGGTGACAACTTGTTAGCTTGCTGACAACTACCTGAATTAAATGGTAAGCTAACTATTTAACTAGCTGAATAATGAGCTGACTTAAATAATTAGCAAACTAGTTAGGTTGCAGTATAAAGTATCTGACTTAAATAATTAGTTAATTTGAGCAAGATGACTTAGTTAGCTGAATTGCCTAGCTAGCTAGTTAACTAGCTCACTTAGCTAGCTGATATAAATTGTTAGCTTATGAGATAGCTAGCTGAATTAGCGAGTTGGTTAATGAGTTGGATAACTGTTTTAACTAGTTGGTAAACGAGTAAAATAGCTGACTTAACCAGTTGGTTAACGAGTTAGCTAGGTGACAACTTGTCTGATGAGTCGGCTGACTAGTTAGCTGGGTTAACACATTGGCTGACTTCACTGCTGACCTGTTAGCTGGCTTAACAAATTGGCTGACTAATCGGCCGACTATTTAGCTTGTATAACTAGTTGGATGAGGAGTTGGCCCCATAGTTAGCTCTGTTAAGTAGTTGGCTGGCTAGTTTGCTGACCTAATTATTTGGCCGACTAGCTGGCTGAATAGTTAGCTGACCTAAGTAGTCGGCTGAATATTTAGCTGACCTAAATTGTTGGCTG
>NW_007163374.1:0-3133 GCF_000164805.1 Carlito syrichta
CTAGACTGCTGCCTTAATAGCTGGCTACCTATCTAGCCACTTGGCTAACCAACTGACTTACCTAGCTGATTTAAGCTAGCAAGTTGGCTAGCCAGCTCACTTAACTAGCTAGCTACCTACCTAGTCAGCAGGCAAGCTTGCTGACTTAACTACCTGAATTGAACAGTTAGCCTGCTGGCTTGCAAGCTGACTTATATAGCTAGCCACCTACCTAGTCAGCTGGCTAGACAGCTGACTAAACTAGCTGATTTAACCAGCTACCCAGTTGGCTAGCCAGCTGACATAACTCTCTTACATCACTAGCTAGCCAGGTAGTTATCTAGCTGACTTAACTAGCTAGCTACCTCCAATGTCAGTTGCCTTGCCAGCTCTCTTAATTAGGTAAATTATCCTGCTAGCCAGCTGGCTAGCCAACTGACTTAACTGGCTCACTACCAGCTAGTCAGCTGGCTAGCCAGCTGACTTAGCTAGCTGACTTAACTAGCAAATTACCTAGCTAGCCATCTGCCTTAAATAGTTAGCTGCCTACCCAGCTAGCTGACAACCAGATGTCTACATAGTTAGCTTACTAGTTATCCAACATGCTAGCTAGCTGACTTAATCATCTGACATAACTCATTAGTTAATGAGCTAGCTAGCTGACTCAATCAGCTGACTTAAGTCGTTAGCTAACAAGCTACTAGCTGACTAATCCAGATGACTTAACTGGTTAGCTAACTAGCTAGCTAGCATACTCAAACAGCTGAATTAATCCGTTTGCTAACTACCTGGCCTGCTGACTCAACCAGCTGACTTAACACGTTAGTTAACTAGCTAACTACCTGACTCCATGTGCTGACTTAACCTGTTATCTAATTACCTAGCTAGCTCTCTTAACCAGCTAACTAAATTAGAAAACTGACTTAACTTGCGAACTTTGCTAGCTGACTTAACTACTTAGCTAGCTGACTTAACTGGCTGACATAACTAGTTAGCTAGCGACTTAACTACCTGAATTAAATAGTTAGCTAAATACTTAGCTGGCTGAATAACTAGCTGAGTTAAATAGATAGCTAACAAGTTAGGTTGCAGACTTAAGTAGCTGACTTAAATAGTTAGCTAACTAGTGAGCTAGCTATCTTAGCTTGGTGACTTAGCTAGCTAGCTAGTTAGTTAGCTGACTTAGCTAGCAGATTTAACTAGTTGGCAAACGAGATAGCTAGCTGACTTAATGAGTTGGTTAACGAGTTAGATAAATGTTTTAACTATTTGGTAAACGAGTTAACTAGCTGTCTTAATTAGTTGGGTAACGAGTTAGCTAGGTGGCTTAACTTGTTGGCTGACGATTCAGCCGACTACTTATCTGGTTTAACACATTGGCTGACTACTCTGCCGACTTGTTTGCTGGCTTAACTAGTTGACTAACTAGTTGTCCGACTAGTTAGCTGGGTTAATTAGTTGACTGACGAGGTGGCCCACAAGTTTGCTCAGTTAACTATTCGTCTGGCTAGTGTTCTGACCTAACTAGTTGGTCGACTACTTGGTCGACTAGTTGGCTGACCTAACTAGTTGTCCCACAAGTTAGCTGACTTAACTAGATATCCAGATGGCTAGGCATCTGACTTAGCTAGCTCTGTACTTCTCTAGCCACCTGGATAGCGAGCTGACTTAACTAGGTGACATAATTAGCTAGCCAGCTGACTAGCCAACAAACTTAAATAGGTCACAACCTAGCCAGCAAGCTTGCTAGCCAGCTGGCTTAACTAGCTGTCTTAACTAGCTGGCCTGGTTTCTAGCCAGTTGAATTAACTAGCATGCTACATAGCTAGTCAGCTGGCTATCAAGCTGAATTAACTAGGTGAGTTATCTAGCTAGCCAACTGTCTACCTGCTGACTTAACTAGCAAACTACCTAACTAGACAGCTGCTTTATCACCTGACTTAACTAGGTGACTGAACTTGCTAGTCATCTGGCTAGACAGATGACATAACTAGCTAGCTACCTAGCTAGCAAGCTGGTTAGCCAGCTCTCTTAACTATCAGACATACCTAGTTAACCAGCTGTCTAGCCAGCTGACATAATTGCCTAGCTACATAGTCAGACAGCTGACTTAACTAGCTGATTTTACTAGATGGCCAGCTGGCTAGCTAATTAGATAGCCGGCAGCCTAGCCAGCTACTTAACTAGCTGTCTTAACTAAGTAGCCAGCTGGCTAGCTAGCAGAGTTAACTAGCTACCAACCTAGCTAGACAGTTTGATAGCCAGCTGACTTAACAATCTGACATAACTAGATATCCTGATGGTTAGCCAGCACACTAAACTAGCTACCTACCTATAAAGCCCTCTGGCTTGACAACAAATTAAACTACCTAACCACCTAGCTAACCTGCTGGCCAGCGAGCTGAATTAACTACGTGACTTAACTAGCTAGCCAGCTTGCTAGCCAGCTGATTTAACTAGCTAGGTACCCTGATAGGTAGCTGACTAGCCAGCTGACTAAACTAACTGCCTTAACTAGCTAGATACCTAGCTAACCACCTGGCTAAACTAGCTGACTTAAAGAGCTAGCTACCTAGCAAGCCAGTGCCTGGCCAGCTGACTTAACTAGCTGACATAACTAGCTGGCCACCTGCTGGCTTGCTGACTTAACTTGCTGACTTAACTAGCAAGCCAGCTGCCTTGCCAGCTGAATTAACTAGTTGATTTAACCAGCTAGCCAACTGGCTAGTCAGCTGCCTTATCTAGTTAGCTACTTAGCTAGTCAGTGGGGAAGCCAGTTAAATTTACTAGCTGATTTAAATAGCTAGCCAGCTGACTTAACTAGCTTGCTACCTAACTACACAGCTGGCAAGCCAGCTGACATAACTAGTGGACATAACCTGCTAGCCAGGTGCTAGCCAGCTGACACAACTAGCTGGATTAACTAGTTAGGCAGCTGACTAGCCAGCTGACTTAACTAGTTCTCTATCTAGATAGTTGGCTAGCCAGCTGACTTACCTAGCTGACCTAATTATCTTGCCAGTTGGCTAGTCAACTGACTTAAGTAGCTCACTACCTAGCTAGGAAGCTGGCTAACCAGCTGACTTAACTAGCTTACTTAAATAGCTGGCCTGCTTTCTAGTCAGCTGAATTAACTAGCTTGTTATATATTTAG
>NW_007163375.1:0-717 GCF_000164805.1 Carlito syrichta
TAGCTGACCTAATTAGCTTGCCAGTTGGCTAGTCAACTGACTTAAGTGCTCACTACCTAGCTAGGAAAGCTGGCTAACCCAGCTGACTTAACGAGCTTACATAAATAGCTGACCTGCTTTTCTAGTCAGCAGAATTAACTAGCTTGTTATATATTTAGCCAGCTGACTTAATTAGCAAGCTACCTAGCTAGCCAGTTGGCTAGCCAACTGACTTACCTAGGTGAATTAACTAGCTAGCCAGAGGATTAGCCAGCTGACTTAACTATCTTGCTACCTAGGTAGCCAGCTGTCTAATCAACTGACTAAACTAGGTGACTTAACTAGCTAGCCTGCTTGCTAGCAGGTTGAAATAACAGCTTAGGTACCTAGCCAGCCAGCTGGATATTCAGTTGATTTAACTAGCTAGCTACCTACGTATCCCACTGGCTTCCCAGCTGACTTTACCTAGGTACCTAGGTAACCAGTTGGCTAGTGAGCTGACTTAACTAGGTTACTTAACTAGCTATATAACGGGCTAGCCAGTTGACTTAACTAGGTAGCTACCCAGCTAGGCAGCTGGCTAGCCAGCTGACTTAACTCACTGATGTAACTAGCTAGCAAGCTGGCTTAACTAGCTGACATAGTCAGATAGTTATCTTGCTAGCCAGCTGGCTTATCTAGCTTGCTTTACTAGCTAGCTGTCTAGCTAGCTATCTAACTAGGCAGCTGACTTAAGAA
>NW_007163376.1:0-808 GCF_000164805.1 Carlito syrichta
CTTACTATAATTCATACGAGTTTCATATGTCTAAACTGTAATTTTTATATAATCTAATGATTGACCTTTAATACTATGCTATAGCCTATTAAGCTAATACCTCATCATTAATTCTTTCATGAATCGTATAGTAACTATTACACTTGAATAATGTAGTAAAAGGAAACAAAACAACAAGCATAAATTTATGCAACTATGAGTGTATATGTATATATTTTATCCTAACAAGTCTACTCTAAAAATCAAATAATAGCTGTCACACTCTTGTACAAGGAAATGCATGGCCACCATGTTGGCAGCTGTGGGCTGAAGCAGACAGAGTTTCAGTAATTAACAAAACTAAAGAAAACGTTCTGCCTGACTAGGGGCAGGGTGACAAATCTATCATGGTAATTTAGTTTCTATTCTTAGCCCTAGGGGAAACAGCTTTCGGGAACAAGAGCTGACTACCCAGTCTATCAGGAAATAGAAGTTAAAAAATATCTAGAAAGAAGTAAAACTTAGAAAGACAGAGAAAAATAATTCTGCTGTGCACTCTTTCCATCAGGTGTATAGAGATTTACTTATAAGTTTTACTGCCATGTATGAACACTGGTCACTAATCACACACCAATATTGTAGGTATACTTGATATCCTATGTCAGAGGTGATCTTCCAGATGGGCCTTTACAGACCTCAGCCATGTAGCTATAGATGTTGGCTCCCAACATTTCCCCCTTTTTTATTAAAACAAACCACCAAAACATCTTGGCTTCTGTCTTAGTTGTTCTCGCTCACCATAGTTGTTACACGTCATTGGCCCATTGCC
>NW_007163377.1:0-775 GCF_000164805.1 Carlito syrichta
ATTATTATGTGTCTAGGAGTTGATCTTCTCATTTGTTGTCTTGCGGGGGTTCTCTGAATCTCTTGTGTTTGAATTTTTGTATCACTGATTAGATAAGGGAAATTTTCTTGAATGATCTCATGGAAAGTCTGTTCCAATGTGGTCTCTGTTTCTCTTTCTGCCTCAGGGAGTCCGATTATTCTTAGGTTAAGCCTCTTGAGGTAGTCACTCATCTCTTGAAGGTTTTGTTCTGTCTTTTTTAGCTTATTTTCTGTGTTTTTAAGAGTTTGGGTTATTTCTATATTTTGGTCCTCAAGCTCTGAGATTCTTTCTTCTGCTTGGGTAATTCTGCTTTCCATGCTTATCAATTTGTTATTTATTTCATTCACATTCTTTATTACTGTTATCTCAGATATCAGCTCCTTCCTAGTTTCTTCTTGTGTCTCCTCAATTCTTTTTAATCTCTCCATTATTGTTTTGATATCTACATTTGCATTTTGAGACCCTTCATTCTGGGGACTTTTCATTGTTTGTATTCCAAAGTCAGTTTTCTCAGTGTCTGCTCTCCCAGGCGTCTGGGAGAGACCCATACTCTTCTTTTGGTTTTTCTTCATTTATGTAGATTTTTCTCCCTCTACCCCTTTCCCTCCTCCTCTTCAATTCTGTTCTTGAGGGAAGGTGGGGTTGCTTTTATTTCTCTTCTGCAATGACCTGTTCTTCTTTATGAGGGTCTTCTGGTTTTGTTCACTTTTCCCTCTGCTTTACAGCCTGTCTATTCAGCAGTTTGCAGTCTTGG
>NW_007163378.1:0-763 GCF_000164805.1 Carlito syrichta
GCCACATTGGCTTGTCCTCCAACTTATATCAATATTTTTTATCATGAACAATAATTTTTCTGGATTTATTGTAAAGACAAGGTCTCACCAAGGTGCCTATGCTGGTCTTGAACCCCTGGGCTCAGGCAATCCTCTCGCCTCGTCCTCCCAAAGTGCTGGAATTACGGGCTTGAGCCACCATGCCCTGTCTAGCCAGTTGTTTTTATGTCAATTGTGCCTGGATTGCAAATAGGCAAATTAATTAAGTAGACACTCTAAAAATATGAGTGGAAAAGTTGTTTCTGTGTAAAGATAAGTTGCATATTTGGAAAGAGTAGCAGGTCAAATGGTAAATGCTTTAATTCTGCTGAGTTAAGTGTGAGTAAAGCAACCGTGAAAGATAAGACTCCCCTTCCCTGTAACTGGAAATCAGAGATGAGATATCATGAATGCTGCTTGGGTGAGAAAAATGACATGGAATGCCAAGTGAGGGATTTGTGCTCAGAGGGAGTGCCTTGGCTTTATATGAGACATTGACCCTGAATGAAAGTACTGTATGTTGAGGTCCCAGTGAAATGTTTAAGGCACACTTATGTCATTTTTAGGATTTCCCCTCTTCCAATAATTCATTTCGTTTCATCAGTCCTAAGTGCTTTACTTGAGCGCTTTTATTGCATTTTGTTAGGAATAGTGGTGAAACTTATTTGTTTGGCAAATACAGTCCATATTCTTCCAGGATGTTTGGTTGAGGTTCTCTACCAGTTGGGCTCTCTTCCCGATCTTG
>NW_007163379.1:0-695 GCF_000164805.1 Carlito syrichta
CTAGCCAGTTGTTTTTATGTCAATTGTGCCTGGATTGCAAATAGGCAAATTAATTAAGTAGACACTCTAAAAATATGAGTGGAAAAGTTGTTTCTGTGTAAAGATAAGTTGCATATTTGGAAAGAGTAGCAGGTCAAATGGTAAATGCTTTAATTCTGCTGAGTTAAGTGTGAGTAAAGCAGCCGTGAAAGATAAGACTCCCCTTCCCTGTAACTGGAAATCAGAGATGAGATATCATGAATGCTGCTTGGGTGAGAAAAATGACATGGAATGCCAAGTAAGGGATTCGTGCTCAGAGGGAGTGCCTTGGCTTTATATGAGACATTGACTCTGAATGAAAGTACTGTATGTTGAGATTCCAGTGAAATGTTTAAGGCACACTTATGTCATTTTTAGGATTTCCCCTCTTCCAATAATTCATTTTGTTTCATCAGTCCTAAATGCTTTACTTGAGCACTTTTATTGCATTTTGTTAGGAATAGTGGTGAAACTTATTTGTTTGGCAAATACAGTCCATATTCTTCCAGGATGTTTGGTTGAGGTTCTTTACCAAGTTGGGCTCTCTTCCCGATCTTGACAGCTCATTGGAACCACCTGGCAAGCTCTTAATTCTCTGAAGATTGGGTTCCCATCAACTCCCCCAGAGACTTTGATTTAACTGGATCTAAGTAGGGCCTGGGCATGGAGACATTTTA
>NW_007163380.1:0-737 GCF_000164805.1 Carlito syrichta
TGTTTAAAATGGGAACTCCCTGTTTTTTGCAGTTTATCATCCATTCAGTCAATATTTCAACAAATGGCCTGTGTATCTACTAGGTGTTGGGCATTACACTTGACTCAGAGAGTAAGTTATAAGCAAGGAAGGCAGGATTTCCACCTGTAGGACTTTCAAAATTTTATATCTAAGCTAATTATTTCTACTACTTAAGGTTCAATAAAGTTATATCTTCCATGTAACTTTCTCTTACTCTTTTCAAGTATCTTTGATTTCTCTCCTCTTCCAAATACTATAGCACTTTTAGTCTATTTTAAATGATCTGGATCTGTTCTGTCTGACTCGGTAGCTTTTAGCAATATGTGGATATTTGCATTTAAATGTAAATTAGTTACAGTGAAATAAAATTGAAAACTTAGTTTCTTATTTGCACTAGTTATATTTCAAGTGTTGAGTATCTACTCTGATGTGATTTTATGTTTCTTAAGAGGGTAGAAAGCATCATTGTATTTTCCATTATACTCTTATACCATTTATAGTGCTACTTGTAGAAAGTACCCAACAATATATTTGAAAAACAGCTATGCTGGCTATAAAACTCTATGCATATTGTACAGTCTTAAATATCTGTCATTTAAAAAGGAAGATAATTATCTAGACCAACAGTGTCCAATAGAACTTTCTATAGTAATGGGAATGTTCTTCTGTACTGTCGGCAGCCAGTGGACACAAGTTGCTGACAGGCCCATGACATA
>NW_007163381.1:0-529 GCF_000164805.1 Carlito syrichta
TCAGGTAATACTCTTGCCTCTGTCTTATAAAGTGCTGGGGTTACAAGTATGAGCTACTGCACCCAGCCACTTGCTTCTGTTTCATTTTCTTTCTTTCTTTCTTTCTTTCTTTCTTTCTTTCTTTCTTTCTTTCTTTCTTCCTTCCTTCCTTCCTTCCTTCCTTCCTTCTTTCTTTCTTTCTTTTTGCTTTGAGTCTGAATCTCACACTGTCACCCAGACTGGAGTGTGCTGGCACATTCATGGCCACCACAACCTCAACCTGCTGGGCTCATGTGATCCTCCATCTCATCCTTCCAAATAACTGGAACCAGGGGTTCATGCCACCATGCGTGGTTAATGTTTTCATTTATTGTACAAATGACGTCTCATCAAATTACCAAACTGATCTTGAATCCCTAGAATCAGGCAATCCTCTCACCTTTGCCTCCCTAAGTGTTAGAATTACAGGTGTAAGACACTGTGCTTGGCCACTTCTATTTCTATAAACCTGCTACCTCACATGACAGAGGCAGAATTACCATGAAGCCAA
>NW_007163382.1:0-802 GCF_000164805.1 Carlito syrichta
CAGTTGATCTGTCGGCTTACTTGCCAGCCAACTAGTTAAGTTAGCTGACTACTCGGGTCACTCACTGACAAGCTAGTTAAATCAGATCATCTTTTGACTAACATGCCAGACAACTAGTTAAGTCAGCTAACCAGTCGGCCGACTAGATGGCCAGTTATTTAACTCAGCTAACTAATTGGCCTACTAGTCAGCCATCTTGTCATTCGATAAGTTAGCTTAGCTAAGTAGTTAGCCGACTAGTTAGGTAAGCAAATCAGCCAGCCAAGTAGTTAACCGAGCTAACTAGAGGGCCAAGTAGTCAGTCAAGTATTTGACCCAGTTAACTAATCTTTCTACTTGTCGGCCAACAAGTTAAGCCAGATAACAATTCGACCCAGAAGTCAGCCAATGTGTTAAACTAGCTAACTAGACTGCAGACTCATAGGCATCAAGTCATCTAGCTAACTCGTTAACCAACTAGTTAAGTCAGCTAGTTTACTCGTTTACCAACTATTTAAAAAGTTAGTTAACTTGATAACCAACTCATTAAGTCAGCTGGCTATCTCATTAGCCAACTATTTAATTCAGCTAGCTAAGTCAGATAGCTAACCATCTAGCCAGCTAAGTCAGCTAGCTAAGTCAGCTAGCTCACTAATTAGCTAACTATTTAATTCAGCTACTTAAGTCTGCTACTTAACTAGCTAGATAATTAGTTAAGAAAGGTAGACATTCAGCTAGTTAAATAGCTAACTATTTAATTCTCGTATTTAAGTCAGCTAGCTAACTAGTTAAGTCAGTCAGTTAAGTCAGCTAGCTAAATTTT